>NW_026068010.1:5537595-5567144 GCF_014885135.2 Alexandromys fortis
TTTATGGCTAGAAACCAAATATGAGTGAGTACATCCCATGTTCCTCTTTTTGGGTCTGGCTTACCTCACTCAGGATAGTGTTTTCTATTTCCATCCATTTGCCTGCAAACTTCAAGAAGTCCTTGTTTTTTACTGCTGAGTAGTACTCTAATATGTATATATTCCATACTTTCTTCATCCATTTTTCAATTGAAGGGCATCTAGGTTGTTTCCAGGTTCTGGCTATTACAAACACTGCTGCTATGAACATAGTAGAGCATATACTTTTGTTGTATGATAAGGCCTCTCTTGGGTATATTCCCAAGAGTGGTATTGCTGGGTCCAGGGGTAAGTTGATTGCGAATTTTCTGAGAAACCGCCACACTGCTTTCCAGAGTTTACCGGAAGATCTTACCCTGCATACATCTTGGAGAGGAGAGCTATGGAGACTGCCTGGAGAGGAGAGGCCTGGTGTCTGGCTCACTGCCTTCTTCCTCCCAGAATTTTGTTCTGTCTACTCCGCCTATCTAAGCTGCTATCCTATAAATGGCCAAGCAGTTTCTTTATTAATTAACCAATGAAAGTAATTAACCAATGAAAGCAACAGATAGATAGTAGACCCACCTACATCATTCTGAGGCTCCAGTTACCCTGATACCAAAACCACACCAAAATGCAATCAAGAAAGAGAATTACAGATGATTTCCACCCATAAACATTGATCCAAAAATACTCAATAAATTACTGTGCACTTCTTTAATTCCAGTACTCTAGAGGCAGAGGCAGATGGATCTCTCTGTGTTTGAGGCCAGCCTGGTCTACATGAGCTAGTTCCAGGACAGGCTACAAAGCTACAGAGAGACCCTGTCTCGGAAAACCTAAACAAACAAAACAAAACAAAACAAAACAAAACAAAAAAAACCCTGGCAAACTGAACCCAAGAACACATAAAAAAATCATCCACTATGATCAAGTCAGTTTCATCGCAGGATGCAGGGATTTTTCAGTGTACAACAATCTATCAATGCAACCCACTAAAAAATAAACTGAAAGATTATCATATGATTATCTCATCAGATGCTGAAAAAGCATTCGAAACCCCTTTATCATAAAGGACTTGGAGAGATCAGGGATACAAGTAACATATCCAACCATAATAAAAGCAATACTCAGTAAGACAACAGCCAACATCAAATTAAATGGAGAGAAAGTCAAAAGGATTACACCAAAATTATTTTTTTTATTGAGAAAAGGAAAAAAAAGTTTCTGCCTCCTCCCAGCCTCCCATTTCCCTCCCCCTTCCCCCACTCCTCTCCCCTCCCCCCACTCCTCTCCCCTTCCCTCTCCAATCCAAAGAGCAGTCAGGGTTCCCAGCCCTGTGAAAAGTCCAAGGTCCTCCCCGCTCCGTCCATGTCTAGGAAGGTGAACATCCAAACTGGCTAGGCTCCCACCAAGCCGGAACATGAAGTAGGACCAAAACCCCATGCCATTGTCCTTGGCTTCTCATCAGTCCTCATTGTTTGCCATGATCAGAGAGTCCGGTTTTATCCCATGCTTTTTCAGTCACAGTCCAGCTGGCCTTGGTGAGCTCCCAATAGATCAGCAAATTATATGCAAATTAATAAGATCACAAATGAAAAGGGGGACATAACCACAGACACAGAGGAAATTCAGAGAATCATTAGATCTTACTACAAAAGCCTGTATGCCACAAAACTGGAAAATGTAAAAGAAATGGACACTTTTTTTTAGATAAATACCATATACCAAAGTTAAACCAGGACCAGGTGGACAATCTAAATAGACCTGTTAGTCGCGAAGAATTAGAAGATGTTATAAAAAAAAACCTCCCTACCAAAAAGAGCCCAGGACCAGATGGTTTCAATGCGGAATTCTACCAGAACTTCCAAGAAGACCTAATACCTATACTCCTTAAGGTATTTCACAATATAGAAACAGAAGAGTTATTACCAAATTCCTATTATGAAACTACAGTTATTCTGATACCAAAACCACACAAAGACTCTACCAGGAAAGCGAATTACAGGCCAATCTCACTCATGAACATTGACGCAAAAATCCTCAACAAAATACTGGTAAACCGAATCCAAGAACACATTAGAAAAATTATCCATTATGATCAAGTAGGCTTCATCTCAGAGATGCAGGGCTGGTTCAACATACGAAAATCTATCAATGTAATCCATCATATAAATAAGCTGAAAGAAAAAAACCATATGATCATTTCATTAGATGCTGAAAAAGCATTTGACAAAATTCAACATCCCTTTATGATAAAAGTCTTGGAGAGACTAGGGATACAAGGGTCATACCTAAATATAATAAAAGCTATATACAGCAAGCCGACAGCTAACATCAAATTAAACGGAGAGAAACTCAAAGCCATCCCACTAAACTCAGGAACACTAAACTCAGAAACCCACTCTCGCCATACCTCTTCAACATAGTGCTTGAAGTTCTAGCAATAGCAATAAGACAACATAAGGGGATCAAGGGGATTTGACTTGGAAAGGAAGAAGTTAAACTTTCGTTATTTGCAGATGATATGATAGTGTACATAAGTGACCCTCAAAACTCCACCAAGAAACTTTTACAGCTGATAAATACCTTTAGTAATGTGGCAGGATACAAGATCAACTCCAAAAAATCAGTCGCCCTCTTATACACAAAGGATATGGAAGCAGAGAGGGAAATCAGAGAAGCTTCACCTTTCACAATAGCCACAAACAGCATAAAATATCTCGGGGTAACTCTAACCAAGGAAGTAAAAGATCTATTTGACAAGAACTTTAAAGCATTGAAGAAAGAAATTGATGAGGATATCAGAAAATGGAAGGACCTCCCTTGCTCTTGGATTGGGAGGATCAACATAGTAAAAATGGCAATTCTACCAAAGGCAATTTATAGATTCAATGCAATTCCCATCAAGGTCCCATCAAAATTCTACACCAAAATTATAAACAAGACAAGGTTATCCAGTTTTTCTATATCTATTCAACATAGTTCTTATTGTTCTAGCTAGAGCAATAAGACAACAAAGAGAGATCAAGTGGATATAAATTGAAAAAAGTCAAACTTTTGCTATTAGCATATTATATTATAGTATACATACATGACCCAAAAACTTTACTGGGGAACTTCTACAGATGAGTAAATTACCTTCAATAATGTTGAAGGATACAAGATCAACTGAAAAAAAGAGTAGCCCCCTATATACAAGCGATAAAGAAGCTGAGAAAGAAATCATAGAAATATCACCCTTCACAAAAGCCAAAAATAACATAAAATATCTTGTGGGTAACACTAACCAAACAAGGGAAAGACCTGTTCAACAAGAACTTTAAAAGTCTGAAGAAAGAAACTGAAGAAGATACCAGAAAATGGAAAGATCTCCCATGCTCTTGTATAGGTAGGATCAACATAATAAAAATGGCAATACTACCAAAAGCAATCTATTGATTCAATGCAATCCCCATCAAAATCTCAAAAGAAATCTTTACAGACCTTGAAAGATTAATAATAAACTTCATATGAAAAAAACAAAAAACCCTGGATAGCCATAACAATCCTGTACAATAAAGAAATTCTAGAGGCATCAACATCCCTGACATCCAGCTCTAATATAGAGCTACAATAATGAAATGGTCTTGTATTGGTATAAATCAGACTGTTTGACCAATGGAATAAAATTGAAGATTTGTATATTCATCCACAGACCTAAAGACACCTAATTTTTAACAAAGAAGTTAAAATTATACAATGGGAAAAAAAGCATCTTCAACAAACCGTGCTGGCATAACTGGATGTCAACATGTAGAAGAATGAAAATAGATTCATATCTATCCTCAAGCACAAAACTCAAGTCCCAATGGTTTATAGACCTCATTATAAATCATACCACACTGAACCAGATAGAAGAAAAGTGGGAAGCAGCTTTTAATGCAAGGGCACAGGAGACCACTTCCTAAATATAATAACATCAGTAGCACAGACACTGAGGGCAACAATAAATAAATCGGACCTCCTAAAACTGAGAAGGCTCTGTAAATCAAAAATCACAGTCAATAAGACAAAACGGATGCCTACGAAATGGGAAAATATCTTCACCAACCCCACATCAGACAGAGGACTGATTTCCAAAATATATACAGAACTCCAAGCAATTAGACATCAAAATACTAAATAATCCAATTAAAAAATGGGGTACTGATTTAAACAAAGAATTTAAATAGAAGAATCTCATATGGCCAAAAGACACTTAGCGGAATGTTCAACATTCTTAGCCATCAGGGAAATGCAAATCAAAACAACTCTGAGATACCATCTTATACCTGTCAGTATGTCTAAGATCAAAAACACCAATGACAGCCTATGCTGGAGAGCATGCAAAGTAAGAGGAACAGTCATTCCTCAGTTGCTCGAGGGAATGCAAACTTTTACAACCACACTGCAAATCAGTATGGAAATTTCACAGAAAATTGGGATTCAACCTACCTTAGAACCCAGTAATACCACTCTTGGGCATATTTCCAAAGGATGATCAATCATACTACATGGGCATTTGTTCAACTATGTTCATAGAAGCATTATTTGTAATAGCTAGAAACTGGAAAAAACCTAGGTGTTCCTCAACCAAAGACTGGATAATGAAAATGTGGTACATTTACACATTGGAATAGTACTCAGGAGCAAAAGAAATTGGCATCTTGGAATTTGCATGCAAATGGATAAAACTAGAAAAACAGTCCTGATTGAGGTAACCCAAACCCAGAAAGATGAGCATGGTATGCATTCACTCATAAGTGGATTATAGGTACAACCAAATCCCATAGTCCATGACCCCAGAGAAGCCAACTAACAAAGAGAATCCTAAGAGAAACATATATAGATCCCTCTGGGAAGGGAAAATAGACTAGATCTCCTGAGAAAATTGGGAGCATTTGGGTGGGAGGAGAAGGGAGGTTAGGAGGGGAGGAGGAGGAGAGAAGGGAATGCTGGAAAGGAACTAGAGGTAACTGGATAGTTGAAATTGGGAAAAGAAAGAGACAGAGAACAAAGAGAGAGATATCTTAATTGTGGGAGCCTTTATGGGGCTAGCAAAAAAAATGCCACTAAAGAAATTCCCTGGTCTTGCCTTGTAGTCTGATAAATGATGATCTCAAATGTCACCAAAGAACCTTTGTCCAGTGACTGATGGAAGAACAGGCACAGATGCACAGCAGAGCACTGGGCTGATCTTCCAAAGTCCAGTTGAAGAGTGAGAAGAGTGAGAATAGGAGCAAAGAGGTCAAGACCATGATGGGCATACCTGCTGAAACAGCTTGGCTGAGCTGAAAGGAGCTCACCCACTCTGGCCAGATAGGCAAGGAACCAGCAGAGGACTGAGTTAGGCCTTATGAATGTGGGTGACATTTGTATGGTTGGGGCCTACTGGGTCACTGGCATTTGGCCAGGATTTATCCTTACTGCTTCTAATGACTTTTTGGAACCCATTCTCTTAGGAGGTATACCTTGCTCATTCTAGATGGAGTATGAAGGACTTGGTCCTTTCTCAAAGCAATATGGCTTACCCTCTGTGAGGAGTTATGGGGTGGAGTACTGGTGGTAACATGGAAAGAATAGGAAGAGGGGAGGGAGGGACAACTGGGATTAGTACATGAAATGAAAAAAAGATAGTTTTTCAATAAAAATTTTAAAAAAGGAGGAAGCTAGTGTGTAAGAGCCAAAGATGATGGAGAATGCCAATACCCCCACACCCTTCCCCACCACACAGCCTTCTAACTCAACTTGATTGAAGGATATTTGAACTAGTAGAAATTGAGGCAGCATACACAGGGCATGCAGTTATGCACCTGATTTAGTACTAGAAATGAAATAAGAAGTGTACTCATGCACGGATCCCTAACCCAGAAGCTATCTCTGATTCATAACCATAACCAGAAAATGAAAATTTAGTTTTTTTCAAGGATTTGTCTCTAAGATAAGAATTTACTCTCAAAAGTGTGCTGCAAGCCAAGTCTCAGAAAATTCAACAGTGAGCTAGGCTATGGTGTCACACACATTTAATCACAGCACTCAGCGGGCAGAGGCAGGTGGATCTCTGTGAATTTGAGGCCAGCCTGGTCTATAAGAGCTTTTTCCAAGACAGGCTCCAAAGCTACATGGAAACCCTGTCTTGAAAAAAACACCCCCCCCCCAAATTTAACAGCATCTTGGCGGTTCTTTGTCTCATTTTGTCAGGTCAGAACTTTACATGCATTATTCCCATTATATCTTATTTACACATTTTAATCATCTTTTCACATGCAAACACACATACACATACACAAACACCATGCACACATATAAAATATTAAAGATTCCAGCTGAGTGTTTTGGAGTTTTCTGTTTTTTGGGCTTTTCTTGGGCTATATGTCTTCTAATTGTTTTTTTTCTATTATTCTGTGGTAGTTTTGTTTTTATCTTACTATACCATAGTATATTTTTTGTTATTATTCTACCTTACAAGCCAGTTTTTCTTATGATGAGAGAAAGAAAGGGATTGTATCTGGATGGGAAAATGATGGGGAAGAGTTGGGCATAGTAGAGATGAGACAAACAAAATTAGGAAATTATGTAAGGAAAATTGTTTTCAATAAAAGGATAAGTAAAAAAAACATATAAATAGACCCCTAGTTTTCTGTAATCTTCATATGTAAACAACCATGTTCATTGGAGGAAGTGTGTGGAGATCCCATGCAAGGGAGTTTCTGATGCAAGGGATCAAATGTAAATATTTGGGAAAAGTTCATTTTCTGCAAAAGATGTGATAGTTTATGTTCATCCCTTGGCAATGCTTCAAAATAATTATTGCTGATAACATGAATCCATTAAATCCTGACTACAGAATCAAACACTGTATATGAAACCAGGAACAAAACAACCAAACTAATAATCTCTGAAGTGGTAGACATTGTCACAGAGAACCAAATACAGGTGAATGAAGTCAACATCAATACATTAAGATAAACTGATGACAGCTTTTCACACAGAGTCACATCATTATTGCTGGGATAGTGATTGCCCAAGGAATAACGCATGGAAACTGTGGTGTGAATACAACAGCATCAATTTTATGCTACACATAAACTACGTATGTCTGCCACATTCCAGATACTCAAGTGAATTCCATATATGTAGTTCTGTTTTCCACAAGACTATGCCATTCCTAAATCTATTTTCTCATAACAGAAAAAGTTATGCTAGGCTATGCATTTCATGTGAATGAACATGCATTTTACATAAACTAAGAAAGCCCCGGGCAGAAGTCATGCCATATATTTGCATTATCTGTCTTTATATGAGGATGTGAGTTGGTCTCTGGAGGATCTGGGCAGCAAGAAATGACAATATTCCTCAGTCACAATGGAATCACCAATGATAAGCATCATCAGTTCATTGAGGATCTATGTCCTGAAAAAAATTGAGCAGGCAAGAAAAAAAAACAAAACAGTGGGAATTTGACACCGTGTAAATAGTATATATTTAAAGACTCAAACATAACTGTCATAATTTAGCACAGACACGCGAATATCAAAAGAAATAAACTCCTTAGGCAAGACTATGAGAAGAAGAGAAAATGTGCAACATAAATATATCAACTTTGTAGAAGAAATTGAACATAGCTGCTGTGCAGAGACATACTTACTATAGAACCAGCCATCTCTTCTGAGCTTCTGTTCCTGGATTCTCTCTAGAGGAGCTACTTTTTAAAAAAGTATCACTAAATACCATTCACCTGCTACACGCACACTCACCATCTGCAGAGCCTCAGAAATCAGGGAGTATTTACTCCTGGCTTGGTTAAACAGATACTCAGGAAAACAAGATAGATTAAAATGCTGAGTTTCTCCCTTGCTGAGTTCAAGTGGTCTGGTCAGTAGTCAAGTTATCCAGTGAGATCATGGGCTGCACTGGCCTGTTGTACTCAACCAAGGCAAAGCAGCAGTGGGGAAAGGGAAGCTAAACTCCAATGGAGATCAAACCCTTATGAAGCTTACCATAACCTCTACCTTGTTTTTCCTGGCAAGGTTCACAAAGATGTCGGGGCTGCTAATTAGATTAACAAATAGAAGCTGTGGAATGAAGCACAAGTGAAAGCAATTTTATTTCAAGATACAGTTGTTTGTGACTTTGAAATTTTGAAAGAACTGCAAGTATTTTTGGCTTCTTTGAATGGAAGCAGTAGAGTTCAAAATGCTTTAACAGTAGACTTTGTTCATTAAGCATGTAGCATATTACCACAGTATGTTCTGATACATTCTTATGGACTCATATATATATATATATGTATATGTGCACACACACATATATGTATATATTTGGCCCACAAGGGAGTCCTTTAATAGATCGCACAGACAAGAGACACAACAGGCCAGCGCCCTGCTTACAGGCCCAGGCGCCTGTAAGCAGATCAACCTACCCCTGGACCCAGCAATACCACTCTTGGGAATATACCCAAGAGATGCCCTTTCATATGACAAAAGCATTTGTTCAACTATGTTCATAGCAGTATTATTTGTAATAGCCAGAACCTGGAAACAACCTAGATGTCCTTCAATGGAAGAATGGATGAAGAAAGTGTGGAATATATACACATTAAAGTACTACGCTGCGGTAAAAAACAATGACTTCTCTAATTTTGCATGCAAATGGATGGAAATAGAAAACACTATCCTGAGTGAGGTAAGCCAGACCCAAAAAGATGAACATGGGATGTATTCACTCATATTTGGATTCTAGCCATAAATAAAGGTCACGGAGTCTATAATTGGTGATCCTAAAGAAGCTAAATAAGAAGGTGAACCCAAAGAAAAACATATAGTTTTCCTCCTGGCTACGGGAAGTAGACAAAATTGCCGGGGAAAAATATTGGGATCTTGGGGGTGGGGTGGGATGGGGGTAAGGGGAGATGGGGAGAGAAACGTGAGAAGGGGACGATGGGTGGAACTTGGGGAAACAGGATGATTGGGATAAAGCAGGGAAGCACAAATCTTAGTTAAGGGAACCACCTTAGGTTTGGCAAGAGACTTGAACCTAGAGGGGCTCCCAGGAGCCCAAGGCGATGTCCCCAGTTAGTTCCTTGGGCTGCTGAGGATAGGGAACCTGAAATGACCCTATCCTATAGCAATACTGACGAATATCTTGCATATCATCATAGAATCTTCATCTGGTGATGGATGGAGATAGAGACAGAGACCCACACTGGAGCACCGGACTGAGCTCCCAAGGTCCCAATGAGGAGCAGAAGGAGGGAGAACATGAGCAAGAAGTCAGGACCATGAGGGGTGCACCCACCCACTGAGACAGTTGGGCTGATCTATTGGTAGCTCACCAAGGCCAGCTGGACTGTGACTGAAAAAGCATGGGATAAAACCGGACTCTCTGAACATGACGAACAATGAGGGCTGATGAGAAGCCAAGGACAATGGCACGGGGTTTTGATCCTATTTCATGTTCTGGCTTTGTGGGAGCCAAGCCAGTTTGGATATTCACCTTCCTAGACATGGACGAAGGGGGAAGGACCTTTGACTTTCCACAGGGCAGGGAACCCTGACTGCTCTTTGGATTGGAGAGGGAGGGAGAGTGGAGTGATGGGAGGGGGTAAAGGGTGGGAGGAGGGGGAGGGAAATGGGAGGCTGGGAGGAGGCAGAAACTTTTTTTTCCTTTTTCTCAATAAAATTTTTTTTTTAAAAAAAAATAAAATGCTGAGTTTCTCCCTTGCTGAGTTCAAGTGGTCTGCTCAGCAGTGAGATCTTCGCTGCCCTGGCCTGTTGTACTCAACCAAGGTAAAGCAGCAGTGAGGGAAGGAAAGCTGAACTCCAATGGAGATCAAAATCTTATGAAGCTTCTCATAACCTCTACCTTGGTTTTACTGGCAAGGTTCACAAAGATGTCGGGGCTTCCAATTAGATTAACAAATAGAAGCTGAGAATGAAGCACAAGTGAAAGAAATTTTATTTCAAGATACAGTTGTTTGTGACTTTAAAATTCTGAGAGAACTGCAAGTAGTTTCAGCATCATTTAATGGAAGCAGTAGAGTTCAAAATGATTCAACACTAGACATTGATCATTAAGCATGTAGCATATTACAACAGTATGTTCTGGTAGATTCTTATGGACTCATATATTCTGATATGAAAAGCAAATACTGAGCTTTTCACAATTCCCATAAGGATGTTAGGAACCATCTTTTTACTTAAAATAAGTAACAAAGAGCTATGTATGAAGGATGTGGGGATAGGCAAAGAAGGACGCCTAGTACATATGAATGGAACCTTTGAAGTTCGGGTTTCACTCTGCTGACTTATTTCACTGTCACAACGAGACAGTAGACTGCATTAGAACCTGATGTAGCACAGAGAGACCATGTACATGCACAACAAAACCACAGATTATGGTTTGAAAAAAAATTCTGTTCCTTGTGCCTGATTCTTTCTGTCCTTTGTACAGAGTTTTTATTTGTTTGTCTCTCCTCCCTGACCATTTAAAAATGCTTTACACTGATGCTGAACTCTTTTGCCATCACATTTGATCTTTCTGACAATTTGATAGTCTCTATTGTTTGGATAATTTACTTATGTTTCCCAGTGTAATACGTGTAATGGATTTATCATCAATTGTTGTCCCCAAAGCTTTACTATCAACTGCTTCTTCTCTTACTCAGAAGCAGCTGCATGTGTATAAACACGTGTTTCTAGATATTTGACACAGTAAATAGCTCTCTTCACTGTCTGTGATCTAACATGTACTATTAAAAGCAAGGAATGGCATTCACCCTTGAGAGATTATTCATGAGAAAAATTCTGTAATCATGCTAAAATTTAAAAAAATACTTAAGTTAAATTATTAAAACACAGTAAAAGTCCTATAAGATACTTCAAAAACATTTCCTCCCATATTATTTGTTGTCAAGATAGTTATTTGAGATATAATAATCATGGATTTGTGGGAAAAGTCATTGTTTAATAAACACTCCCAGGGTACAATATTATAAATTCTCTGAGGAAACTCATAGGTAAAATCTTTGAATGTGAGAATTGTTTTCACATGTTAAAACTCATCTAATTTATGTTTTTGGATACATGACACACCATAACGTAAGTATATTCAAAACAACACTGACACAATTAAGGTCACAGACTCATGATTTTTAGTTCACTTTTAGAGAATGCAAATTATTTTCAGTTTTTAAAGATAGCCTAGTGATTTGACACAGACTGAAAATAACTGAATGTTTAACTCTTAAATATTAGAAATGTTTTACTTTTGACTTTAAAATGCATGCTAAATTTAAAAACAAGCACACAAAGGAGAAGAACTACTGTGGGAAACCCAACCAAATTAACACTCTGTACTCCCTCCTGTAGTGACCAACTTTGGAATTAGAAATAAAGAAAAAAATATGAAGGTGACTATGACAGTCCCTCTCTCTCTACCTTCATGAGAATCCTCAGTACAAATGATGAGAAAATTATGAATGGGCAGAGTGATTCCCACTGGATGTCTCTAAAGGAACTCATCAAAAAATTTAAAAAATTTAAAAGAAACATTCCTGAAATAGTTCAAAAACATAAATATGATACTCATTTGAAGAAGATACCATATCATATAACAACAGAAAGAAAAGAGCTAAGGATAATTTCCTCTAACTTTAAAAGCAATGGAGTTCACATGTGGGGGAAATGGAGACACATTTGTGATCCATTGTCTGCCAGGCTGCACAGAGCATCTAGACAACAGGACCCAGTCATACACATGCCCCACATTTCCCCATTTCCAGGACCCTTCCCACTCACCTCATTGAGCTTAAGTGAAAAAAAAAAGAATTTGATAAATATAACAAATGTGTCTTTATGATAAATGAGGTGGCTTATTCTATAATAATAATATGGAAAAATAATGATAAAGGCCTCTGTGGGATTTCCAGTAGAACAGAAGCACTAATATGCTTTGTATGCATATAACATCATAAATCAAATATATTGATCTAGAAATTCAACTTAGACATTTACTTAAGTCTAGTACACCAAAGGTCTGTGATTCCCATACTTGAAATACTAGTCATGTGACTTTACAAACAGCATGTGATTCTATTGGAAATCCCATATCTGGACAACTGGATTCCCTGGCTATTCTGCCTAAGATATTCTTATTTAAATATTTCAGAGTTCTGTGTAAGTTAACATTTTAAGTTTAAGTTATGTTTATGAGTGGTTATCTTTTTAAACCCACATGCTTTTTTACAAGCCATACCCTTCGTAGCTATCCAAATAGCTGTGTTTTCTGAGGCCTCTGTTTACCTAATTTTTACATTATAGACTATAAATGTCCTTCTCCATTCACTGAATCTTGTCTGACCATTGCTCTGTCTGCTGTTGTCTCTATTCTAGTAATCAGCAGTGGGTAAATTGTACTGAATCACTGAAGTAAGGGAGACCTGAACTCTCACCCTCCTTCGAAGCCCTAACTAGTCACCAAGTTCTATTTTTACCATGTTCTCTTTCTACAGAGAACAGGCTCATTTAATGATGTTAGGATTCACACAATAGCATTTTACCTATTTTATTGTACCGAGGAAACTGGTAAAGACCATCAGATACCTTATTATTTCACGTGGATGTTAGACCATGTTAGAAAGTGAGTCATTGCAGATTGTATGTAGGGAGGACATTGTCACAGTGCAAAATCTGAAGTATAATTTAGACTTTGTTTGACTGCCACCTAATGTCCCATTGGCAGGATGGTCTTATTTGTTTCTCTTGTCTTTTAAAATTCTAACAGTGATTTGCTCCTACCCTGAGCTTTTCTTACCTTGGATTTTCTTTCCATTTCTGTCTCTATGGTCATCTAGTTTCCTTGCAGCTTTCTATGTAGTAGCGCTCTGTGAACTTTAACCTCAATCATTTATTCAAACATTTACTATTGCTTGTTTGTTTAAACTTTTAAACACATGAAGTTTAAAACAAGCTGATATTTATGTGAAATCACAAATAATTTCAAGAAAATCAAAATTTGCATTTATATAGAATATAATCACATTACATAGAAACAATATACCAAGGAACTAAAATATCCATCAAAATCTGAAAGAATTTGACGTTGTCTACTTCTTTAATATATTATCTCTTGACATACAGTCAAGAATTATTATTGCTTACTTCAATCCTACTAGAAATATTTATTCAAAATAGCTGATGTTTGAATAATTGTGACCATAACAATAATGCATAAACGATTCAGTTTACAACCAATATATGATGACTATAAAGTTCAAATCTAGATACAATGTTTCTAAATTTATAAGAACTGTCAAGCTAAGTATTGACTAAACTTTGAAAAGTCCTTGAAGTATGTCAGTCTATGTAATAAGTTCTTCAATGTATGAAGATTGGTAGAGAGAAGTAATTTGAGCTATACTAAGATATTTTGTGAAATATATTCATCACATGGTTTTTTGCTGCTTTCTAAGATTTGACTATGTATTAAAGGACTTCCCACATTCCTGACATCTCTAAGATTTCTCACCACTATGAATTCTGTCATGAGTTTGAAGAGTTGAGACCTTGGCAAAGGATTTGCCACATGCTTGACATCTCTAAAGCTTCTTACCAGTATGAAATCTTTGATGAGTTTGAAGAGTTAAGAAATTGGAAAAGGACATGCCACATGCTTGACATTTGTAAGGTTTCTCACCAGTATGGATTCTCTGGTGATCTTGAAGATTTCTGTGAAAGAAAAAGACCTTGCATCATTATTGACATTTATAAGGTTTCTCACCAGTTTGGATTCTGTGATGAGTATGAAGAATTGCGACCTAGGTAAAAGACTTGCCACATTCTTGACATCTGTAAAGTTTCTCACTAGTATGGATTCTCTGGTGAGCTTTAAGATTTGCATGATGGGTAAATGACTTGCCACAATTTTTGCATTTGTATGCCTTTTCTTTGGGATTAAGTCTCTTGTTCCTAGTGAGGCATGTACATCTTTTAAAGCACTTTCCACATTACTTATAGGTGTTTTGTCTCGCATCATTTTGATTCTTTATATAATGCTTTTTGTTTCTGGTCATGCTGGAAAAATAAGAATTCTGTATTATAATCAAAAGTCTCCTTAAACTTATCATTTATGTATTGGCTCTTAGGGAATCAGCCTTCTTTTTGTTTATAAACACTAAGTAAAAACATACTGTCATTTAGGGTTTTGGGAACCTGTCCCTTCAAGATGAGAATTCTCATAACTATTTGTTGTAGGAGGTCATTTGTTCATTTCCTAGAAGCCCAGATTCCCAAAATAGTCACACAAAACTATATTAATTAAATCACTGCTTGGCCTATTAGCTCTAGCTTTTTATTGCTAGCTCTTACACATTAATTTAATCTATTTCTATGAATCTGTGTATTGCCATGTGACTGTGATTTACCAGGTGACATTCCAGTGTCTATTTATGGCATGGCTATATGGCATCTCTGCTCTCCCTTTGTTTTACCAGCAGTCAGTTTAATTTCCCTGCCTACCTCTATTCTTTTGCTGTATTACAGGCCAAGACAGTTTCTTGATTAATCAATGGTATTCAGAACATATAGAAGGAAATTCCACATCATTTCCCCTGTTCTGTTTAAATAAAAAGGAAGGTTTTAACTTTAACATAGTAAAATTATATATAATAACACAGTTATTAAGCAAGAATTACAGTTACAATATTTATATATACTTTATCTGTTACCATAACTATGGAAAACTGTAATTATAACTATGTATTATTCAACTCCATCAATGACTCCAGAAGGATATAATATTATGTAAGTAAACAGTAAGTGCATTGTAAGCAACTTCCAAAACTCCAGAATGGACAAAAACATTTTGCTGCCTGGTCAGTCTCCCAAGTTCTTCTGTAACACTGGAGTGTCCATCTTCAGCCTAAAGGCTCATAGTATCCAGAAGACTTTTCCATGAAGCAGGAAATTTCAAAGACAGTTCCACCTATAATGGCAGTTTGTCAGTCACTTTTTTCTGTGTCTTGCAGAATGTATGGCAGACTTTTTCATAAATCAGGAATATCGAAGGACAGCCTCACCTTTAGGCAAGTTCAGCAGTCATTTCTCTGTGGGTCCTGCATGTCCAGTTCATAGAGCACATCATCAAGCAGTCCAGGAAAGAGCCGTTTCTTCCCCAATTGTCTAACAAACTCTATGAGGAGCCTCTTTTCCAAACAACATGTTCTTAGACTCAAATTCTGAAGTCAAGATACCATTTTGTTGATTTATCTTAGCAGCCCCTTAAATATCTCTCTGCAGCCAAAAAATTCAAAGAAAACACTATAGTATACATAATCCAGACTTTCTGTGTATTTTCCATTTTATGTGGCTCATTTTTCTTACTGTATTAGTTTTTTACAAGTTTATTCTGTTTCTTTAAAGACTTTAAATCTTTCTTAACAATTTTCCCCTTTTTATAACTCTCTGTAATCCTTTTCTTCTCTCTCCCAAGCCTACATACATATATTTATCACCACAATTTGTCTTTATTGTTTATCTGCTCCTTAAAATGGTAAGAATTTCTTAAAAATCTAAGCGGCAGCATTGCTAGGGCAAATATGGCCCTGCCTGCTTGGTCTGCACCGTCCAACATGGTGGGAGTCTGTGCAATGGCTCTGAAACTGCTGGATGGGGGCTGTCCTCATCACATCAACTCTGATAACCAGGTGGCCCATGCTGCCACTAAGTAACTTGCAGCACACTATCCACATACCCCATTTAAATGCTCAGTCTCCTGAAAGAGCCAGAGTTTGTGGGGGCAGCTGAGCCCAGAAAGCCAACATTTCAAAAGTGTGCAGCTTTTTTTCTGCTACCACTGAACCTGGAAAACCTCACTTAAAGCAACTATAGCATGCTGCCAGCAGGAAAATAATGCAAATAAACTTGGTTATTTTAGTGCCTAGAATTCCTTTCCACATCCTCTCAGTTTCTGTGTGGATTTAGTTATCACATGTTGGCATACCAATCTGTATTAAGGAGGCCACTTGTGTGTTCCTGGATGCTCAACCCCAAAATAATCACACAGAAACTGTACTATTTTCAATTCCGTTTGACCAGTCGCTTAAACTTATTTCTGGCTAACATATCCTAAATTAACCTATCTCCATTAATCTATTATTCTCCATGAAGCTGTAACTTACAGGGTAAAGTTTCAGCATCTGTCTCTGGTGACTACATGGCTTCTCCTCAACCCCACTTTCTTTCTCTCAGCAGTCAGTTTCACTTTCCTAACCTAGGTCTATTCTGCCAAGCCAATGATCAAAACAGCTTCTTTATTCATTAACAAATAAAAGCAACACATGCATAAGGACCTCCCATACCAACTATTCTTCCTAGAGTTCCTAGAAAAAGTTTTAATAACATCATGATATGTGTAAGGCTTTTCAAACCTAGGAACGCTATGATTTTTTTCAGTCTCATTTGATTGAGAAAAGACTTCTCATGCTCATCTAAACTGAATGACTTGTTACAAATGTAATTAATAGTTGGGAAAACTCTAACAAATGTTTAATTAATAAATATAATCCAGTTTTGGGTTTTTCTAATTTCCCTGTAGAATAAAACATGTTTTAAAATTTTAGTTGTATTTTTTTTATTAAAGAAACTGCTTCTAAAAATGTAAGCGATCTAATGTGATGACTTTCACGATAAGGTAGAGATTCTTGACCCTTTTTGGTAGAACTTTCCAGAGAGGCTGGTGAATACAGATTATTTCAATCATGCCATCATCATTCTCTTTGCTCTCTCCTCCAAATTTTGAGAATATACTTAAATGTAATGTTTTAAAGTCACTACCAGCTTAACCGTCTCTTTCAACCTGAGGAATTGACCCTTGAGCTCCTGACAACCCTCCAGTGTTCCTAGAGATGAAGAACTACTCCCAACCGCGGGCCTTCAGGGCCTTAGTTGTTCTCTTTGCTGACACTCAAATTCGACTTGCTCCCTTTCTTTAAGCTCGTGTTTGGGACGGCGTGGCCAGTGGCCAGCCCCCAGCTCACCAGCAGCTGAAGGACCAGGGTCCTTCAGTTCTTACTCTTTTTCTTTTTTTTTTTTTCATTTTTTTTATTTTTATTGAGATCTTTTTCTTTTTTAATTTCTTTTCTTTTCTCCTTTTGTTGTAACCACTGCTCAGAGAGCCCCCCCCCCCCCAGCCTCCCTGGTTTCTGAGTCATCTGACCAGATCCAGCTAGGCCATAGCACTCCACTCATGGACCAAGGATGCTCACCCACTTGTCATGAGTGTTTGCATCAATCTGCATCTTGCCTAAACAGGGAGACAGTCTCATTGTAGGCTTTGAGGTGCTGCTGCTTAATGGGTTTTCATGGCCTTGACCATGGGGGCAAGCCTTCCAAGCCTATCAATCCGGCCTTCCCACTGGGACCCCTTTTAGCGGCCCTACAACCTTATGCTTTAATGCCTTACTTACAGACCTCCAAAGTCATCTGTCTTTGTTCACAAATATGTCCCCAATATAATTTAGAGGGAAATTGTAAATGGCCACCTAATGGCACCTTTGATCCCGACATTTTATGGGAATTATCAAATTATTGCCAGCACACAGGCAAATGGAAAGAAATCTTATATATCCAGGCTTTTTTCTATGTAAGCTCTAAGGTTGACCCCTCTGTCCTTGCTCACTGTTCACCTGTACACATGTTTCTAGCTATGTCATCTGCTCTTGAAGAAGCTCCACTTCTGCTATGGACCCAGCTATTGAACCTCCACCTTTCTGGGCTCGGGAAACTACCCCTCCCGCCTCTTCCCAACTGCTCAGTCTCTAAAAGCCTCACCAAATTCCTCTCCTTCCCTCCCCTCCCGGCCTGCTTGGTCTCCAGAAACATTGCCAAATTTCTCTCCTTCCTGTCCCTCCTGGCCTGCTCGGTGTCCAGAAACCTCACCAAATTCCTCTCCCTCCCAGCCTTCCCCACCTCCTCAGTCTCCCAAAGCCTTGTCAAGTTCCCCTTCCTCTCCAGTGCCTGGCTGCAGCAGCTGCCCTGCCCTGGCACCCTCCTTTACCCCTCCTCTCACATGTTCACGTGCTGCTATGGAATCTAATCCTAACCAAGCCAAGCCTGCCACTGTCCTGCCGTTGCAAGAGGTGGCTGGCATAGATGGAGATTGGTCAGGGTATATGTTCTTTTTTTTTCTATCAGAACTCTCCCATATAGAAAAGTTACTGGGTTCCTATACGTCTAATCCTACCACTTTCATAAAACAATTCCAATATCTTACTCAATCTTATAATCACACTTTCCATGACATCTTTATGATTCTATCTAATAACCTACTTCCTGAGGAGCACAGGTGAGCTTGGGAGCAGGTCAGACAACATGCAGATGAGGTTCACCAGACTTTTGCCTCCCACCCTCCTGGGGCAGAGGCAGTCCCAGAGCAAGACCACATTTGAAGTATAACAGTCCAGGTGGGATTTTGGCCAGAGACCTATTTTTGATTTGTCTCCTGGCAGGCCTTTGTAAGGCTGCCCTCAAGCCAGTAAATTATGCTAAACTCTAAGAGATTATCCAGGATACGAAGGAGAACCTTCTGCATTTTTGGAACGCCTTACAAAGGCTCTGTTACAGTACACTAACCTAGATCCAGAAACCACTGAAGGCAGGCAGTTATTAATGACCCACTTCTTTAATCAGTGCTACTCAGACATTAGAGCCTAACTTAGGCATTTGGAGAAAGGCCCTTTAACCCCACAGGCAGAAGTTCTAGACATGGCTTATAAGGTGCACCATGCGAGAAATGACAAAGCCCGCAATCACTGCCACGTGGTAGGCACAGCCACCCGACTGGCCGAGGTGAAAGACAGCCCGATCTGTGCCATTCGTGCTGCTCCCCCGCCTCCTGGGGCATGAGAACTGCCAGGTCCGTGTTTCAAATGTAGTAAAACGGGTCACTGGGCCCAAGGATGCCCTAGTCCTCATCTTAGTCCTAGGAGACCTTGTCCAAGGTGTCACAGGAAAGGTCACTGGTGAGTAGATTGTCCTCGTGTTCATAGTGTCATGGAGGTATCAGACCCGGAGAATTCCCAAGTTGACCTATTGGGCTTGGCCCTGGATGACTGAAGGTGCTGGGCTCCCTTAGCCCGATCACCACTGCCATCTGTAATCAGGAGCCATGGGTGTTTATTACGGTATCAGGACAGCTCATCTCCTTCCTCTTGGATACTGGAGCAATGTACTCGGTACTGAGGGAATTTTGGGGGACTACCTCTCCTAGCTCCCCTATTGTTGGGGTAGAGGGACAGCCTTATTTACCTCAACAGACTCCACCACTCAATTGTGTGTTTAGAGGCATTTATCTCACTCATTCATTTTTTAGTTATGCCAACTTTTCCAGTACCCCTCATGGGACGTGATTTTTTAACAAAGGTAGGGGCCTCCATTTCTTTTGCTCCTCCCATTCATCTTACTCCAGACTCACCGGTAGCACTGTTCCTCTTTCTCCTAGCTCCCCAACCTTCTGACACTAATGCATCTTTTCCTCTACCAGCCTCCCAGGTGGACCCTCAGGTCTGGGACACCCAAAACCCCTCCTTCGCTAAACACCATTCCCCCATTGTTATTCAATTACAGGATCCTACCAAATATATTACCCAAGCTCAAAACCCTCTCTCTTTCCAGAGCCTTAAGGGACTTAAGCCTATTATTTCTCACCTTTTAAGAAAAAGCTGCTTTGCCCCACCTCTTCTCCTTTTAATACCCCTATACTTGCTGTTAAAAAATCTAATGGAACTCATCATCTGGTTCAAGACCTCCAGCTCATTAACTCAGCAGTTGTTCCTCTTCACCCACTCATCCCTAATCCTTTTACCCTTCTATCTAATATTCCTCCAGGAACCATCCACTTCTCAGTTCTAGACCTCAAGGATGCCTTTTTCTCTATTCCTCTCAGCCCTCAATCTCAAAACATCTTCATCTTCACCTGGACTGATCCTGACACTAATTTTCCCACAGAGCTCACCTTGACTGTCCTTCCCCACGGATTCCAGAACAGCCCACACCTGTTTGGCCAGGCTCTGGATTCTGACCTGCTCTTACTGTCTCTCCCTAAATCCGGGCTCATACAGTTTGTGGACAATATTTTACTTTTCAGCCCATCATTGGAGATTAGCAAGACGGATACCTCTGCCCTTTTACATTTCCTATCCAAAGGGGCTATAGAGTCTCACCTTCTAAAGCTCAACTGTCTACTACTCAGGTCATTTATTTGGGATTAACTATAACCCCAACCCACAAGGCTATCACTCTTGACAGAAAAAAACTAATTTAATCTCTTGCAATTCCTTCCACCAAAGAAGAGGTTTTTATCATTCCTGAGAGTGGCTGGCTTCCTGCATTCCTGGATCCCCTCCTTTTCTCTCCTCACCCACCCCCTATATGAAGCAGCTCTCGGCTCTTTCCATGAGCCCCCTCTCCATCCTGTTACCAAACCCTTCCAGAAACTCCAACAGGTCCTTATCCAGGCTCCAGCTTTTCATCTTCCAGATTTAACTCACCCTTTTTCTCTTTATGTAGCATAGAAGGAGGGATATGCCCTTGGGGTCTTAGCACATCAACTGGGACTTTCTTTTGCACCTGTAGGATACCTGTAAAAGAAGATGGACCTTACTACTCAGGGCTGGGCACCCTGCATACGTGCCTTGGTGGCTGCTGAGTTTCTTATTTGTGAGTCAAAGAAACTAACCTTTGGGTCGCCTATCACTGTCTTCTCCCACCATAATTTGTCCCACCTCTTAACTTACAAAGGCTTACAAACCTTACCTTTTTTCTGAGTTCTTTCCCTCCAGGTGGCACTGGTAGAAGATGCCACACTCAGTTTTCAATGCTGCCCAACCTTTAATATTTCAAATCTCCTACCGCAACCAAATGTTAATGATTCCCCATCTCACTCCTGCATTGAGATCCTAGAGGACTTACTACCCTACCTCTCACATATACAGGACGGCAAACTGTCCCAGGCCACTTATATCTGGTATACAGATGGCAGCTCCTTTTTATGTTATGGGACCCGTAGAGCAGGCTATGCCATAGTATCAGATACTGAGATAGTGGAGGCACGGGCACTCCCTGCCCATACCACTAGTCAACAGGCTGAGCTGATAGCTCTCACCCGTGCCTTTCAGTTAGTGAAGGGACAATCTTCAAATGTTTACACAGACTCTAAATATGCCTTTCATATCCTCCTGTCCCATGCAGCTACCTGGAAGGAGCGCGGGCTTCTTATGACAAAAGGAGGATCCATAACTAACTCAGGTTACATTATGGACCTCTTAAAAAGCCTCCCATCTCCCCAAAGCTATAGGAATTATTCACTGTCAGTCTCATCAGACTGACAGTTCCATTATTTCCAAGGGAAATAATTGTGCTGACCGAGCAGCTAAAACAGCAGCATTCCAAAGCCCAGATCTACCTCAATCACTGCAGGGAGTCCTTACAGTACAGCCCACATTCTCAGAGACACCCCCTGACACCCAACAGATCCTGAGCTACCTACATCAGCTCTTTCATCCTAATAACAAAGCTCTACTTCATTTTGTTAGGGCTCACCTCCAACCCACCCCTGAGGACATAAAGTTCCTAAAGGTTATCACTGCCTCCTGTCAGATCTGCCAAAAGTCAGATCCCAAGACCAAATTCTGTAGCTTCCCTTTTCCTACCCACCAGGCCAGGGGCTCCCTTCCAGGAACTGACTGGCAGCTGGATTTTGTTCATATGCCCACAGTCAAAAGAGTTAAATATCTCCTGGTTTTGGTGGATACAATGTCTGGGTGGGTTGAAGCCTTCCCCACCACCAATAAGAGAACCCAGACAGTCTCTCACGTTCTTTTCCGAGAAATCATCCCCCGGTTTGGAATCCCAACCTCTCTTCAATTAGATAATGGCCCTGAGTTCACTTCCCAGATTGCCCAGAACTTGTCTCAGGCTCTTAACATTTCTTGGCATTTCCATATCCCATACCACCCTCAGTCTTCAGGGAAGGTAGAACGAACTAACCACTCTTTAAAAGATGTTCTTGTTAAAATATCATGGGAACTTCACCTTGACTGGGTAAAACTCTTGCTTCTGGCCCTCCTTAGGCTTAGGGCCCTTCCCAAAAGCCCACTTTTCATCTCACCCTTCGAACTCATGTATGGGCAGCCAGTTTTAACCCCCGGCCTCTCACCCAAAACCTCTCCCCTTCCTGATCACCTGCTTACTCCCCTACTATCTTACCTATGCTCTTTACTGTGGGATTTTACTGACCACTCACTCATTACCTCAACCATGTGCTAACCCATGCCCACCACCAATTAAAATAGGAGATCGGGTATTATTTTTTCCCCTAGGTCAACGTCCCTCACACCCTTTTCCCTTAAATGGCAGGGTCCCCTCAGAGTAATTCTTTTGACTCCCACAGCTGCCAAGATCGAGGGAATTCCTCATTGGATTCACCTGTCACATTTTAAACCGCTTACCCCTCCAGCTCAAGATGACCCCTCATACACAGTAACTCAGACAGGACCTTGTTTCCTTAAGTTCCAGAGGACACCAAGTTCAGCCTCCCTTACTTCAGTTCAAAGGAAATAAAGGTCCCCTCCTCTTTCAACTCTCTTGTGCCAATATACTCTCCCTTCTCCTCTTTTTCCTATATACAACTTCTCAGTATACCTCCAGTGTCATGCTTAAATGTCCAAATAACCACTCAGCTGCTGTTACAGGAATCGTCATCAGACAAAGAGCCAATGGTACAAGGACAGTCAAAAGCCAGCTGTTAAGCAAAACCTTAACAAGTTCCTTAACATAACAGGTTCACCGCTGACTGCAGCATTGTCTCCTGGATGTTGAGATAATGCCATAATACACTCTATTATCCTAATCATATACAGTTAATATTTCTTTTTGAAACAGTTTTAAGCTCCAGGGAGCCAGTTTGACCCACCTGAATGGACCAGACTCGTATCATTTAATTTTTTATCATTCCTGGTCTTGGGGATCCCTAAGCCCCCCACCCATCATTTAATTCTTTGTCATTCCTGGTCTTAGGAACCCTTAAGCCCCCCCCATCTTAAGCCTCCCACTTTTTAATCTAATTTTTTCCTCTCCTAAACATAATTTTTGTCTTTCCAGCATCTTACTAGGTCCAAGCCATCAGATGACTCAGTTCCTCAAAGCCTGAAGAAATGCAGTCTTAATCAGCCACCCCTGGATGCCAGCAGACAGGACGTGACTGGACAGCACGCATTGGACATCCCAAATCCCTCGATGCCCACAAAGTCAGCAGGAAGCAGTTATGAGAGACCTGGTTGCGCCCACCTTCCTTACCCTTTAAGATCCTTAACTCCCCCCAGATTTTTATAATAAACCAAAGTGTGGAATGTAATTCCTTTAGCGACCCGTGAGGCTGCACTTCTGGGTTCTGAGGCCAGCACATGTATCCCAGGTGCACATGTGTGAGTTGCCCGCCATCTGCGTCACCAGTGTTTCATGTAGAAGCCCCCATACGCAGGCACAGGGCGTAGGGTTACCCGTCATCAGAGTCTGACATGGGCACGTCTTCATGTGTGAGTCGCCTGCCATCTGCGTCACCAGCATCTGACGTAGAAGACCCCATAAGCAGGCACAGGGCGTAGGATCGCCTGTCATCAGCATCTGATGTAGGCACGCCTTTCCCCCTCATGCGCATGTGCTGAGAAATCTTTAAAAGCTAAAGGCGCCATTCCCATGCTCTCTTCCCCCACTTTTGTTCACCGCTCTACAAGCTCATCTGCACAGATCTTTTTAATAAACTTATACACATGGATTTGTTTGTGTCTCGTGCTCTCTCCTCATCTCCGCAGGACATTTTAAGTTGATAATATTAGAAGTAAATTTAAGACATGATCTAATAGCATCATTCTTTATCAATTCACAGTTTCTGAAACCACAATTTTGACCTCTTTTAAATTTATTTATTCAATGTGTCTTTCTATCATGCATCTGGATTCCATTTGCTTCCCATTCCTTAGATCCAATCACTGCCCTAGCAAGCCCACCAAAATTATACTTAAGGGGGAAACATTTTAAAAGAGTCATAGAGAAAAAGAAAAGATCAGTAAATAAAAAATATCACTATTGTCACATCAGTGTGAAACAGATTGTCACTCTTTGTCTATAGATCTTTTACTTGCAAGTTGTTTGTTGTAAGAAGTCTTTGGTTGAATAGAAGGCTCTGGTTCCTACCACACTATGGATGTTAAGCCTTCACAGCGACAATTCTTGCATATTCGCTATTGCCCCATGATGTGATGATCCTGCTTTAAAAGGACACATAGGTACTTTTACAGTGGGTACATTCATTTTTTGCCATCATTCTATAACTTATTGATCTACACTTACATGATGTTGAAATAAACCAGGTTAGAGAGTCTGTAATTTTGGAAAGCTCATTCCTATGTGGGGCATCTATATTAACTCCAAAGATCGGTAAGTATACAAGAACAAGAGGATTTTGAGGAGTAAATGCCAATTCCACGTTCTAGATATGCAACAGCTGGTACAAATGTGAAATGCAAACCAAACAATCAAAAAATACTTGTAGAAAAGTCACATTTTAAATATTCATTTTGGGATAGAAAAGGGGCTTATAAGGACTTTTATTTCCCTGAGAAGCAATTGGCCTTAGATTGTTGCTTGTGGAGCAGGTGTTATTTTCTTCAATAAAGTAGTCATTGATAATTTTGCCATGCTTTGGTAGGAAGTAACTTAGCCATTTTCATTCTTTTAAAAGTTAGTGAGTCCCAAAAAGACTTGAGAATATGAGAATTACTAGTTGTACAAAAGTTTATCAACTGAATCTTTAAGCAATAAGGAAATACAATGGAGCTGAATAATATCATGATAAATTATATAAATATGTGATTGATCAAAAGAATACAACATTGGGAATTTAAGAATTAAAAAAATAACAGCAAAAAGAGTAAATCGCTGCTACAAAGTAAACTGAACTTTTTTTCTTCTGTCCATGACATAAGTATATGATACACACCAATTCATGGCAGGAGTGGTTGGGCACCTAACAATTATATAAACTCATTATGGTCAAAATTCCATTGTGGGTGAGAAAGTATCTGCTGAGTTCCATCTCCTTAGCTGAGGAGCTACTGGTAGTTGATTGCTGCTGGGAAAATGAGGGACATTTTGTGTGGAAATATGGCCAATAGCATCTTATCTATGTTACAGTGGATAAAGCCATAAAGCTTTGCCCATGTGTAGTCCTAGACTCACTATGTTAATACCAACCATAATAATGATAATAATAATAATAATAAATTGGACATGAGTAGGCAAAAAAGGAAATGAGGGATCATGGGTTCAATTCATGAGAGGAAGAACAGTGTAGATATGACTGAAATACATTGAATAAAGGTGTGGTAATTTCAAAGAATGAAGAGAATCCTTTGAAAAAGATCTCATTTCTTGATATCATATCAAACCTATCTATACAGCCAATTTTCCCAATATTTTTCTCCATACTCTAATCCACTGAGTCTACCTGACCTTGCCCACTACATAACCTTCCCAACCTTCCAGATCAGTTTTGGTCCTGAATCCATGGTCCAAGCAACTCTAACCACTCAGGCATATATCACAGTCTAACTCTAGACCTATTCCAGGGTACACCCTACCTAAACTCAAAGACCCTCGCACTACAATTTCAAACTTTCCACCCAGCCAGCTATACTTTAAAAACCAAATTGGAGAAAATCACACATTCTGCACACATTCACAGTCCCCTCAGTCCCCTTCATTCTACAAAGCCATTTCCATTCTTTTGGCCTCACATGACCACATATCCTCTCCTCTGCCCCAAACTGCTCCACTCATATAAGCCACAGAAATGCAAAAAACCACGTGTCGATATCTCTGTGCCAAAATACAAATGTTGTAAAAGATCAAGTCAGTATGTTCTCTCCAAAATGTACTAATACAATTGAAATGTTTGCCAATGGGATTTACTTTGATGAAATATAGTAAAGAGAATTTAAATCAGTCATCATAAAATTTATGAAATATTTCCAGGAGAAAACTGATAACAAAAACAGAAATAACTCAATGAAATGAATAGAAAATGACCTTAAAATTTACTGATGTCAAAGAAAACACAAAAATAAAGCTGGTGAAATATACAAAATAACACCCTAAATCTGAGAATTATTTTCAATAAAAATATTAGGGAAACGAACACACACACACACACACACACACACACACACACACACACACAAACGGTTTGTGTTTGCTTCATCATCTCGACTTCCTTTTTCAAGTCTTGAACTGTTTCCATTACCTGTTTGATTGCCTTTTCTTGGTTTTCTTCAGTATCTTTTAGAGATTTATTCATTTCTTGTACCTTTTTGTCTTCTCCATTTCTTTAAAGCAGTTTTCTACCTCCTGTTTAAGGTCCTCTATTATTTTCATAATGTTCTGTTTAAAGTCGATTTCTTCTACTTCTTCTGGAATAGGGTGTTCAAGTCTTTTTGTTGTGTGTTACCTGGATTCTGCTGGTGTCATGTTGCCTTTCAGGTTATTGGAGGAATTCTTGCATTGGTGCCTGCCCATCTCTTCCTTCAAATGCAGTCTTGGCATCTTGGTCCAATCTTTGCTGTGACTGACTCTCTGGATGGATCTCCTCAGTGCAGGAGCAGGAACTCTTCCTGGGTCAAGGACTTCCCAGACAATTGGGCAGGCTTGGTGGAGGCAGGGTCCTGTGGAACAAAGAAGCCCCTGCAGCAGTAGCTGGAGGTGCCCTGGACTCCCTTCCAGGGACCTTCTGGGCCAGCAGGCAAACACTCACCCCTCTGGGAGGAAAGCCTCAGTTCAGGAGCAGGAACTGTTCCTGGGCCAAGAATCTCACAGATAATAGGGCAGGCTTGAAGGAGGCAGGGTCATGTGGAATAAAGAAGCCCCTGCAGCAGGCGCTGGAGGGGCCCTGTGCTCCCTTCCTGGACCTTCAGCTCTGGGATGGCACACACTCACCTGTCTGGATGGAACTCCTCAGCACAGGAACAGGGACTCTGAGGAAGTAATTTTTAATTTATTCATAAACCTCTATCTTAAAACTGGCAACTATAGATTCAAAGCAGTGACAAACTTTTATTATAGAGTTGTCTATAATAAAAAAGAGTATATCAGTGCAAAATACTTATACAGTCATTTTTTTTCCAAATATAAGCAAGAGAACATGCTTGATTCAAATGAAAATATGAGTTATTACTTTGGAGTATTTCTTCTAAATGCTTCACTTTATTGATTTATTTGTAGTATGGTATAATCAATATGTTATGAGAACATATAATTATGGATACCCTTGAACAATTTTAGAAATAGAAATACATAGCTGTAAGCCTTGCTGTGCATTAGATTACAAATATAAATCTACAAAACACATGAGACTTCACATACCCAAATCATTGATCACAGAGAATGGAGCTGGCACCTATGTATTGTCTTTAGCAGTACCTGAGTCTTTGGTGCAGGAAGGTATCTGTATAGAGTATGAAACTTATCATCAAGCATCCAGCTACAAACTCTTTGATCCACATTGGTGTCCTGTTCATAAACTATGTTTATGTACAATGGTGGCACATAGCTGACGGAAGAAATAAATCATAACCTTATTTGACTGAAAGCTAACTCCACGAAAGGAAACCCATACCTCACACTGTTTTGGTAACCAAGAATCATAATCTAGATAGTTCAGGAACCAGAGGTAAAACCAAAAAAAAAAATGGGTGCTCATGAATAACATTCTACTACACTGAATATACTCATAGATCAAAGCATTGCTCAACCATCAGCAGAGCTGAATCCTCTGGCAACAAGTGGGGAGAAAAAAAATAGAGAACCATAGTAGGACAATATGCAGAGATTGAGAGTCCTTGGAACACCACTGAATTGAAGGTCTCCTCAATATACCTCCCCTCAGGACTAACAGAACCATGTGAAAGAGGAGGAAGCTTCAATGTTCATGAGGGAGACTGGTCTGTAATTCTCTTTCTTGGTTGAATCTTTGTGTAGTTTTGGTACCAGGGTAACTGTAGCCTCAATAAAAGAGTATGGCAATGTTCATCTTGCTTCTATTATGTGGAACAACATGAGGAGTATAGGCAATGCCTCTTGGAGTACTGGTAGAATTCTGCATCAAAACCATCTGGCCCTGGGCTTTGTTTGCTTGGGAGACCAATCTCCTTCGTGAACATTGCTACAAAAATACACAATAAAACACTGGCAGGAAATTGGATGGATCTAGAAAACATCATTTTGAGTGAGGTAATCTAGACACAAAAAGACAAGCATCACATATACTCCCGCATAAATGGTTTATTAAATATAAAGCAAAGAAAACCAGCCCAAAAAATCACAATTCCAGAGAACCTAGACAACAATGAGGACACTAAGAGAGACATACATAGATCCAATCTAAGTAGTAAAAGCCAAGATCTCCTGAGTAAATTGGGAGCATGAGGATTTTGGAAGAAGGTTGAAGGGGAAGGGAGAGGCAGGGAGGTGAGCAAAGAAAAATGTAGAGCTCAATAAAATCAATAAAAAAAACAATCCTGTACAATAAAAGAACTTCTGGAGGCATCAAAATCCCTGACTTCAAACTCTACTACAGATCTATAGTATTTAAAACAGCCTGGTATTGGCATAAGAACAGACAGAAGGATCAACGGAACTGAATCGAAGCCCCGGATATTAATCCACAAATCTTCGAACACCTGACTTCTGATAAAGAAGCAAAAAGTATCAAAGGGGAATAAGAAAGCATATTTAACAAATGGTGCTGGCATAACTAAATATCAACATGCAGAAGAATGAAAATAGACCCATGTATATCACCAGGCACAAAATTCAAGTCCAAATTTATCAAAGATCTCAATATAAAGCCTAAAGCCAGCCACACTGAACCTTTTAGAAGAGAAAGTGGGAAGTACACTTGAATGCATTGGCAAGGAGACCACTTCCTAAATATAACCCCAGCAGCACAGACACTGAGAGAAACAATTAATAAATTGGACCTCATGAAACTGAAAAACTTCTGTAAAGTTAAGGACATGGTCAACAAGACAAAAAGACAGCCTACAGAATAGTTATTTTTTCTTAAATAGTTCAAATTAAAAACTTAAAACTTGTTACAAAATCATATTACAACTCTAAAGAAAGCATATGAATCTTGTTGACCATTGAAAGGAACATTTGGAATCATGAAAAAGGGGCTGGTGAACATGACTAAATATAACAGTGACTTTTCTAGGTATTTAATAATATTAATGAATAAAGTGGACAATTTTGTACTAGAGAGAAGTTTGTAAAAAACTCAAGTAAGGCAGCAAGGAGTTCCGGTCCAGGCACCAGGAGAGACATCACTGGGGTGAGTGAGTTTCTGACCGCGGCAGCAGCCCAGGACAGGGAACTCAGACACCCCTCCTACACTTCCTGGTC
>NW_026068010.1:5571743-5573108 GCF_014885135.2 Alexandromys fortis
AAAAAAAAACAAAACAAAACAAAAAAAAAACAAAAAAAAAATGAAAAAAAAACCTCAAGTAATGAGAATCTCTTTTTATTTTTCTCTGTCTTATAGGTTTTAGTATTGAGAACCTAATGTAATTTTGTGGGAATTTCTGCAAACACCAGGGCTGGGAGAACAACAATTCACATGGTGCAAGAAGGAAAGCCTAAACAAGTAGACTCAGAAGCTTGTGTTGGTTCAAACTTCTAGAATTTGACCCTGGACTGTCTCAAGATTCAAGGTACAGTGAGGACAGTATTCAGCACATCCTTTTGCTGGATTGGGTTCTATAGTTAGGTCCTGACATCCAACAACAATGATCAGGTCTTACCAATTCAACGCAAATATTTGTTTCAGGAGACACAAAATTACATCCAAGAACATGCCATGCAACACAATGCACTTGAATAAATGGAACTCTCCCTTTTTCTTCCTGAAGATTCTCTCACTGTTCCCAGAGGCCTTAATCACTTTGCATGATTTTGATTGTATTTTGACACTTTGAATACTAAGTATGTTCAGTGTTACTACTGGGTGCTTGGTATGGCCTGGTCTTACAGAGAGGACAAGGATAATATGGGTGGGGTATATCCACCAGCAGCCCCAAATGTCAGAGCAGAAAGCAGAGAATACATATTTTCATCAAATTCACTAATCTGTGGGTGTAACATTCCTGGTTTCCTCAGTGCTGCCTGTGAGCACATGAACCTTTGTACTCCCTACAAATTGCAACAATTTTTTACTTTCAATTTCCTACCTCCAACTCTCCTATATATTAAATATCTCTGTTCTCATTCAAGTTCTGTCCTTTTTTCATGTATTGCTATTTTAAGCATACATTTATATATACATATATACATTAGTACAAGGAGACCAGTCCATGGAATGATACTATTCTGTATGTTCTCAGGACTGTCCACTGGTTACAGGACAACCAGTTTACGTGTTCCTCTCTGGGGAACAGTGCCTCTCCCACTTCCTGCTTTCCTTAATGACTGGGGTTCTTTGTTTGATGCTGTCGCCTTGTAGCTTTTCCTTGGCCAGTATGGCATGCCCATTGGTAACCCCCAACTACCTTGTGCTGATTTGAACCTTAATTTTTACAAAGTTTAAAGCAATCTATGTTGTATGTCATTCACTGTCTTTCCAGATCCCAGTAATAACAAAGAGACTTCTTATTATGAATGCTGGGCCTTAACTTAGGCTTGTTTCCAGTAAGGTCTAATAAATTAACCCATATTTTTATTCTACATGCTGCCACATAAAACAAATTCTGCTTCCTCCCTGTCAACAAGCAACTCATGTTCATGCCTCAATTTCTGATGCTACTTTTCTCTCTAT
>NW_026068010.1:5579723-5612230 GCF_014885135.2 Alexandromys fortis
CCCCCCCCCCCTCCATCCAGGTCTAGGAAGGTGAGCATCCAAACCAGATAGGCTCCCACAAAGCCAGTACATGCAGTAGGGTCAAAACTCAGTGACATTGTCCTTGGCTTCTCAGCAGTCCTCAATGTCCACCATATTCAGAGAGTCCAGTTTTATCCCATGCTTTTTCAGTCACAGTCCATCTGGCCTTGGTGAGCTCCCAATAGATCAGCCCCATTGTCTCAGTGGGTGGGTACACCCCTCTTGGTCCTGACTTCCTTGCTCATATTCTCCCTCCTTCTATTCCTCATTTGGAACTTGGGAGCTCAGTGCATTGCTCCAATGTGGGTCTCTGTCTCCATCTCCATCCATTGCCAGATGAAGGTTCTATGGTGATATGCAAGATATTCATTAGTATGGTTATAGGATAGGGCCATTTCAGGCTCTCTCTCCTCAGCTGCCCAAGCACCTAGTTGTGTACATCTCTCTGGACCCCTGGGAACCCCTCTAGAGTCAAGGCTCTTGCCAACACTAAAATGGCTCTCTTAATTAAGAAATATATTCCCTGCTCCCATATCCATCCTTCCATTATTCCAACCATCCCATTCCCTCAATCTCTCCCCATCCTCCCCTTCTCACTTTTCTCTCCCCATCTCCCCTTTCCCCCATCCCACCCCACCCCCCAGTACCCAATTTTTGCCCAGCAATCTTGTCTACTACCAATATCCAGGAGGATAACTGTATGTTTTTCTTTGGGTTCACCTTCTTATTTAGCTTCCTTAGGAACACAAATTATAGACTCAATGTCCTTTATTTATGGCTAAAAACCAATTATGAGTGAATACATCCCATGTTCATCTTTTTGGGTCTAGGTTACCTCACTCAAGATAGCGTTTTCTATTTGCATCCATTTGCATGCAAAATTCAAGAAGTCATTGTTTTTTACCGCCTAGTAGTACTCTAATATGTATATATTCCACACTTTCTTCATCCATTCTTCCATGGAAGGGCATCTAGGTTGTTTCCAGGTTCTGGCTATTACAAAAAATGGCAATTCTCCCAAAAGCAATCTATAGATTCAATGCAATCACCATCAAAATCCCAAAAAATTCTTCACAGACCTTGAGAGGACAATAATCAACTTTATATGGAAAAACAAAAAACCCAGGATAGCCAAACAATCTTATACAAAAAAGGAACTTCTGGAGGCATTATCATACCTGACTTCAAACTCTATTACAGAGCTTCAGTATTGAAAATAGCTTGGTATTGGCATAAAAACAGAGAAGTCGATCAATGGAATTGTGTAGAAGACCCAGATTTTGACCCACAAACCTATGAACAACTCATTTTTGATAAAGGAGCTAAAAGTATACAATGGAAGAAAGAAAGCATCTTCAACAAATGGTGCTGGCAGAACTGGTTGTCAACCTGTAGAAGAATGAAAATAGATCCATATCTATCACCATGTACAAAACTCAAGTCCAAATGGATTAAAGACCTCAATATCAGTCTGAACATACTGAACCTGATAGAAGAGAAATTGGGAAGTACTCTACAACATATGGGCACAGGAGACCACTTCCTACATATATCCCCAGCAGCACAGACATTAAGGGCAACATTGAACAAATGGGACCTCTTGAAACTGAGAAGTTTCTGTATAGCAAAGGACACTGTCACTAAGACAAAAAGGCAACCCACTGACTGGGAGATGATCTTTCCCAACCCCACAACAGACAAAGGTCTGATCTCCAAAATATATAAACAACTCAAGAAACTAGACTTTAAAATGCTAATTAACCCAATTAAAAATGGGGCACTGAACTGAACAGAGAATTCTCAAAGAGGAAATTCAAATGGCCAAAAGACACTTAAGGTTATGCTCAACCTCCTTAGTGATCAGGGAAATGCAAATCAAAACAACTTTGAGATACCATCTTACACCTCTCAGATTGGCTAAAATCAAAAACACCAATGATAGCCTTTGCTGGAGAGGTTGTGGAGTAAGGGGTACACTCATCCATTGCTGGTGGGAATACAAACTTTTGCAACCACTATGGAAAGCAGTGTGGTGGTTTCTCAGGAAATTTGGGATCAATCTACCCCAGGACCCAGCAATACCACTCTTGGGAATATACCTAAGAGATGCCCTATCATACTACAAAAGTATTTGTTCAACTATGTTCATGTTTTCATTGTTGTTGTCATCCATTTAGCAAATCTCATTAATGATACCCTGCCATTAGAGAATAGGCTATCAGAACAAAAATACGATAAAAATTGGCCCAAGTGTTTAATTTATTTTTTATTGCAAAAATACAGAATGAAAAGCCTTAAAGTTAAATTCAAGCTTATATTTAGTAAAGTCTCTAAAAGAATTGAAGGAAAATAGTGTTTATAAAGGATATAATCTCATTAAAAAAGCAACCATATGCCAAGAAATTAAATATGTATTAAAATCTGAAATAGTTTGAATTTGCTGGTTCTTTAACACATTATCTTAAAATACAGTCAAGAAAAGTTATTGCTTAATTAATTCCTACTAGAAATATTTATTATTCATACTAGGTGATGATTGAATAGTATGTTCACATCAATCATGCATAAATTCAGTTTATAACAAAAGTCTGATGAAAATAAAGATCAAATCTAGATACAATGTTTCTAAATTTATAAAAACTGTATGACTGTATAAGCAGTGACTAAGCTTTGAAAATTAATCAAAGGATGTAAGTCTGTGTAATAACTTGGTCAATGTGTTAAAATCAGTATACTGAATTAATGTGAGGTATACTAAGAAATTTTATGAAATGTACCTAAAACATGAGTTTTGTGATTCTTTCTAAGAGTTGATTTTGTGTTAAAAGACTAATTACATTTTTTACATTTGTAAAGGTTTGTCACCACTATGGAGTCTGTGGTGAGTGTGAAAAGCTGATATCTGGGTAAAGGCCTTGTCACATTCTTGACATCTGTAAGGTTTCTCACTAGTATGGGTTCTGTGATGATTATGAAGAGTTGACACCCAGGTAAAGAATTGCCACATTCTTAACATCTGCAAGGTTTTTCACCAGTATGGATTCTGTGATGTCTCTGAAGATTTGAGACCCAGGTAAAGGACTTGCCACATTCTTGACATCTGTAAGGTTTCTCACCAGTATGGGTTCTGTGATGATTATGAAGATGTGAGACCCGGGCAAAGGACTTGCCACATGCTTGACATCTGTAAGGTTTCTCACCAGTATGGAGTCTGTGATGATTATGAAGATGTGAGACCTGGGTAAAGGACTTGCCACATTCTTGACATCTGTAAGGTTTCTCACCAGTATGGGTTCTGTGATGATTATGAAGAGTTGAGACCCGGGTAAATGACTTTCCACATGCTTGACATCTGTAAGGTTTCTCACCAGCATGTATTCTCTGGTGATCCTGAAGAGTTGCATGCCGAGTAAATGACTTGCCACATGCCTGACATCTGTAAGGTTTCTCACCAGGATGGATTCTCTGTTGAGTTTGAAAATTATCATGATGGGTATATGACTTGCCCCAATCTTTACATTTGTATGCCTTTTGTTTGGGATTAATTCTCTTATGCCTAGTGACACATGGAGGTTTTTTGAAGTACTTTCACATTCCATATAGTTATTTTGTCTCTCTTCATTTTGATTCCTCATATAATGCTTCCATTCTTTCTGTTCATGCTGGAAAAAAATACCAAATGTGTTTTTCATAATTAAAAAAAATCTCACAATTATCATGTATATATTGGCTTGAAGGAAAAATGGCCTTCTATTATGCATCAAATAATGAGTAAAGACATAAGGTGATTTGATGTTTTGGGAATTTATCCCTTCAAGATGATGATTCTGGAAACTATTTTTCCTAGGGTGCCTAGGAAAGACTTTAATAATTTATTAAGTGTGTAAGGATTTTCACAACTCAAAATGCTATGATATCTTTTCAGTCTCATATGATTGAGAAAAACCTTCTCATGTTTATTTCAGTTGAATAACTTGTCACAAAAATGTAATTATTAGTTGAGGAGACTCTAAAGAATGTTTGATAGAATATTGGTCATTCAGCTTCAGTTTTTTCTAAATTCATTGTGAAATAAAAATATATTTTAAAAGTTTATTTGGATTCTTTTTACTGAAGAAACTGATATGAAAACGTAAGTGATCTAATGTGAAATCTCTCAAGATAAGGTATAGATTACTGACCTTATTTGGCAGGACTACCCAGAGTGGCTGGTGAATATAGATTATTTCAATCATGACATAATCCATTCTATTTTCTCTTTTCCCCAAATTTTGACAACATCCTATAATGCAAGGTTTTTAAGTTACTACTTACAGCTATTCCTGATACCAACTTCTTGACAGAATCTTGTCTATTCTCCTTTGAAAATAAATCTTGTGTTTGATGAGAATAAAGTACTGGATAAAATAAAAATATATATTATGTGAATTATTACATTTAGGTGAAATGTTTCCATATATATACATATATATGTCACACAATTTTATAAATACATAGACCCATATGCAAGGTGGCATATTACAAAAAATAAAGCAATTAATTTATTCTAATGAAACAATCTTCTAAAAGCAAATAGATAGAAGATCTTTTATAACATATATCAAATAAATTATAAAATGAGAGGTTTGAAGTTATGTTACCATAGACATATCAATTATAATTTTTAGAATAATAAATAAGGCTATGGTGGGTTGTGTGAAATGGCCGCATATAATCAAACAAATGGACATATTGCTTGATGTTGGTGGATATTTATGTGTAGGATTAAGAAGTATCAACTTTTTGGAACGGCTACTTTCTTGGAGACTGGTTTTGAGAATTTTAAAACATTCTACTGCCAACAGTGAGCTCTCTGCTTCCTATTGTGGTTCTAGATGGGACCTCTTAATGTTGCTCCAGCCACTCGCCAGCTGCTGCCTCTAATTCATCACCATGGAGCCCCTGTATATTGCCTTTATCATAGAAATTTTTTCAAGGCAATTTAAAATAACTATTTCAAAGCCTTTAACCCAACAACAAATCACATTCATGAAATTATATTATTTTTATGGATATAACTCATCTCTATAATCCATTGAAATGAACAAATTAAATAATATCAATAAAGAAGACAGAATATTAGTTAATAAATAATGAAGGGAATTCAGATAGGAAACAGTGATTACTAACTGATCCACTGAGAATCATATATACCATAATGAAGGGATTCATAAAATCTCAGATATCAAGTAAAGTAACAAGGACTGATCGTATCATCACAAATATATTTTCTCTTTTTCTTACATAGAAAATAGATGTTTTCATAAAACATATTCTGAATATGGCTTTTTATTCCTCAAATGCACTGAAATCCTCCCCATTTTCAGTGGTGGTATATGTCTTTTATTTATTTATTTTTTTTTGGTACATGTCTTTAAAACCAACATTTGTGTGGTAGAGGCAGGTGGACCTCTGTGAATTTGAGGTCAGTGTGGTAACAAGAGCTAGCTGATGGACATGCTCCAAAGTTACAGAAAATCACTGTCTCTAAAAACCAAAGAAAAAGGATAAAATGATATAATCAAAATCAAAGAAATCAGGTAAGATATCAGAAGAAAAGGAGACAAAGAAAAAGCACAGTGAGCATATGTAGAGAGATAGACACATTTGTACACACAAAAATGTACAAAACAAAACAAAACTCTAGAAGTTATAATAGACACAATGATTCTATAGAGCAAAAATATAAAATGAAATGAATTCCCAAACTAAGCATTATGGTGAAAAAGAATGTACAAATATTCTATTGAGTTGTGTGATGTTATCCATCAAGTGCTGTGTTTTGAGACATCCTATAGGAGTGACTCTTCTCCCCACTGATATTCTCTTGGGAGAAAAGACATTTTTCGTTGGGAGACTTCTGGTCTGCTAGAAATAGCATAGGTAAAGTTAGGAATAAGTGCTATCTTTTTGTCAAGGGTATTCTAGATTTTTTTAAAAATAATGTGTCATGGGTGAGTAGATTTATGTCAGCATCTACAATTTGATTTTGTTGATCAAGTTTTTATTTTTTGGCAATACCATAATTGTAGAAAACATGAAGATTATATAACTGTAATATAGTTTCATATTTTCGATGGTAATATCCTCTATATTTATATTTTTATTTTTCATGATCGTTTCAGCTATTGTGAGTTTTTTGTTTATATGTATTCTTGTGATGCTGGAGACTGTCTTTTCAAGATGTGTAAAGAATTGTTATAATTTAGGTAGATTTTTCACCAAATTAGAACATTACTTTTGATATGATGTCCATGTCCAGATTTATTACACCAGTTGACTAATGCTTGACAGGAACTTTTTCCATTTTCTGATATCTTCAATTTATTTCTTTAATGCCTTAAAGTATTAACAATGGCCTCTTACTTTTCTAGTTTGGAATCCCCCAAACTATATTCTGAGGCTATAGTGAAAGACATCATTTTTGTGATTTCTATTTAAGTCTGTTTGCATTTGTATATAGGAGGATACTGTCCTCTGTAGGGTAAAATGGACAACTGGAACAGGAAACCGATCAATCCCTGAACACCATGACTCTAAACCTCGAGCCAGTGAAATTAACAAATCCTGGATCTGAGACCTGGGCCAGGGAAAGAAACATATTTCTCCCAGAACCCAGGACTAAAGACATTTGCCCTGACTCTAAAACCAAAGTCAAAGAAACACACATTGTTCCCAGAATCAGAGCCCGTGAAGGAAATATGCCCTGGTCCTCAGATTAGAGTTGAAAGACTTGGCAACCATGAGCCAGTGAAAGAAACACAGTTCGACCATGAAATCAGAGCCATATCTGCCCCTGAACAATGAAACAAAAATACCTGAGCAGGGAAAGACAAACCAACCCCTCTTCTCCCTGGGAAAACTCTTCCCTCAAGAAGCCCTATACAAGCCTCTCTGCATGTTCACTTAAAAACCACTATTTATGTCTCCCTGGCAGAGTGGGCTACTTTGCTGGAATCCTCCTTCCCAAATAAGTCTCTTTCTCAAAAGAATCTTGGGTGAAGATTTTCATTTGCCAGCACAGAATAGAAGAACATGGTTGGGCGGGATGTCCCTTAAGGGAATGAGCTGAAAAACCATGCTGAGATGCTCCCTAAGCAGGGGTGGGGGGGGGTAAGCAAGGTGGAGCAGAAAAGGTAAGGAGTTGGGGGAGTTGCTATATTTCTGAGGGTGCTTCTCCTTTAGAGGAGTGTGAGCAAATGAAGTAACATCTTAGGCTGGAGAAGAAGCAGATAGCTCTGCTAGGATGTTCCCTTAAGGGAACAGAGCAGAACTCAGCTGTATGGCTCTCCAGGAGAAGTACAGTATTGCTATATCCTGTGGGGAGACCATGCCCAACTGCACCCCAGTAGCCTGTCTTACTGATAGTTAGGACACTTGTCCTCCAGGTCCAGCCTCCATAGCTGTCCTATTGTGACTCTGTTCCTCCATAGCTGTCCCATTGTTTCTCTTCGCCTCCAGAGTTGTCTGATTGTGGCTCTCTATCCCTCCAGAGCTATCCTTTTGCAGCCGGGCTTCTTAATAATCAGAATATCTCTGCAACTCCACAGTTTTAGCACATTCCGCTACACCCACTGTTAATTATATTTTCACCCCTAAATTTGATGAAAGTGCTTCTCGGATTTAGGAATTTCCTGGTGGAGTTTGTAGAGTTTTTTTTCATAGCTAAAATCATAGTATCTGCATGTAAAGTTCCTTTGATTTCTCCCTTTTGCTTTTCATCACTTCTTGATCTTCTTCATTTGTGGTATTGTTCTTCCTAAGATTTCAAGTATTGTATTGAATATGTATGGAGAGAGTGAGTACCTTTGTGTTGTTTCTTATTTTAGTGGAAAACATTTTAATTTCTCTCCTTTTATCTTGATGTGGGCTACACACCTCCTGTAAAATGGTTCTTTTATTTGGAAGTATGTCCCCTGAACCCCTAATCTCTCTAGAACTTTCATGAAGAAGGGGTGTTAATTTAGTCATAGACTTTTCTGCATTGAATGCGGAATTGAAGTTTCAGTTTGTATAGGGGGTACATTATATTTTTTAGTTTTTGTATATTGATCTATCCCTAAATGTCCTGAAATAAAGCTTATGGTAGATGGTATTTTTGACGTGTTCTTGGATCCAGTTTGCAAATATTTTATTGAGGACTTTTACATATATGTTTGTAAGGAAATTGCCATATAGTTTTCTTACTTTTTGAGTGCATAAGTGACTTAGGTATCAAGGAAACTATCCTCATGAAATGAATGTCTCATTGTTCTGCTGCTTTTATTTTGTAGAATAATTTGAGGAGTATTCGTGCTAATTAGAGAAGAAGTATAAAAGGATGGAAATTACCACCTACTCCTACTATTCTGCTGCTTCGCTATAGTATTAAAATTATTCCTGATGTCTTATTGGTTTACCCAAAGACTGTTGCATCTATAAGCCTTTATTCCCAAAACTTCTTACAGAATTTGACAACTAAAAGGTGATTTACAAGTGGTCATGGTGTAAATAATAAAAAAATGTTGAGTTGCATTTATTTACTTATATCAAATATGTTCCATGGAATGTTTAGAGCTCACTCAGAACAGAGGGATAATACACGGTAAGGACAGGAAGTCATGAATGACTATAAGAAAATAGTGCTTTCTATACACCATGACAGTTACCCATATGAACTCAAGTAACTAGGATAGCATGTGTCAGACCTGAGCAAATTCAAGCCAGAATAAAATCCTAGGAAGAAAGAGTGACTGGACATGGAGACCCACACCTTGCTGAGATTTTCCAATAATATTAAAGATGTTTGGAAAAAGGGCATAAAATTCATTTTAAGAATGTGCAACTCCTTATAGTTCAACCATACTGCAACATATGATCAACAACCAAGATTATGGGAATTACAGATTGAACTCTGTGAGTGTAAATAAAGAAGAGAAAAAAAATCAAAGCTATCTGGAGGAAGCAGAACATGGGAAGTGTTGGAGTGTTGAATATGATCAAAGGACTTTGTGAAGTATAAAAACAATAAAAGTATTAAAAATGAAATAATATATAGATGCACAAACCTGTTTTTCCAAACAATCTCAAATATAGATAGTTAACATAAAGATAAACAAGAAAATACACAAATTCTATGTGGATATTAACATATCAAAAATTTTGATATTCAGAGATCTGTATCCAATATTAAAATAGAGAAATAAATGCATGACCCTAAACCAATATTAACATATGATGAACAATTTGCAGGAATAGATAAAAATAACTTTTAAATTCTATAAATCTAAGGAAAATAGGGAACTCTACAATCTTACAAAATGAGTACAACTATAAAATTTATATTTTCTGATTTTATGTGATACTACAGAATAGTGAAAACCATGTAATACTGTCATGAGTGCCGGAAACAAAGAACTATATTTGGTTATAGTCAAGCTATCTTAGTTCACAAGTTAAGTAAGCTATTTACCATAAGCTCTGTAGGGCAAGTTCCAGGACCAGAAAATAACCCAGTATCTTTTTATCTCTCCCTTTGAGTTAAGAATGTCTACAGACCTACAGATCCTAGGCCCCAGAAATAATTAGCATTCCCCCTGTTAGTTAACATTTACAGACCCACAGTAGTTTCTTATCTCTTCCTGTCAGCTAGGGATGTCTCCAGACCTGACATTCTAGTTAGAACAATTGCATAGCAGCCTATCCACTTCCCTAACCTTTTGCTATATAATGCTCCTGAGGAAAAAAAAATAAATTTTGGCAGCTTGATCAGAATACAGACTTGCTGTCCATTTTCTCGTGTCTCTTGTCCCTCCATTTCTTTCCTCCATATTCTGGGATCCTGATTTGTGTCCTGCTGGTCCGGACACATGAGAACAAGCAAACAGACATGAACAAGCACAGACAAATAATTTTTCAAACACTGTGCAAGTTTTTAATGCTAATTTTCATTTCAATATTGTTTATGATCTGGTGGCATTTAAAGATATGGCAACATATAATCTTCCTCTTTTACCATAACTGAAGTTAACTATTCAAACTGAGTTTTTAGGTCAGTTTGTATAATTAAGACCTATGATGTAATTTGGGATAATTATTCAGTGTGAATTCTTCTAACATTTCAGGTAAAGATTTCCTCTTTGCCTTCAAGGCAGAATTCCTCCATGTCCTAGATTTCCCATATGTGCTAATCTTTCATTGTAACTTACCTTGTTCATTGTCTCCTGTCTCTCCTATGTTCACATTCCAGGGCCCTTTGTTTGTCTCAAGAGAGCTGATCAGGTCTGGTTTTGGCACCGAAAGACCTGCTTGTTGGAAGAAATACATGAGCATATCCTTAGATAAGACTAAAATACAAAGGTTTTTAAAAACCATCAAACTGACTATACAAGAGGGTTTATAAGATTCCAAATACAATTTCCTCATTGCCATTTCCTAATATTTTAAAATTTTCAAAATAATTTTTGTTATTATTGCATAGTTGAGTTCCTATATATATGACAACTGAGTCTCAATTCAACTATTTGATGAATCTTTAAGTTACAAATAAATATGTAATCTATAATGGGCCTGAAAAGTAAGTGGTATTATAAAAGTTTGAATGATGAATATCATCCCCAGAAGTTAGGAATATATAGACAAGGTAAAGTTTTACAAAACATTGTGTTCTACCTGATGAACTTCAAGATTTTGATTAAATTGTCATGTGAATGTCAGGCAGAAAATTCATTAATAGACATAAAATCTACTTGTAGGAACCATTATGATAAAGAAGGAGTCAGTAAAGGAAAGTCTCACCCACAGAGACCATATTACTGTAGTTCTCCAACATGACATCCCTATACAATGCCCTCTGCAAAGTTGAGGCTGTTCCACTCATCTGGAGAGAAGTAGATTGCCACATCCTGGAATGTCAAGATTTCCTGTAATGAAAGAATCAGTTTATCAAGTGCCCAGGTACAAAGTTCTTTACTTATACTTGGACATAAGAATTCATTACGAAACTTGATGTACTCTTGATTAGCATTATTCTAAAAAGCACTATCTAAAATAATGACTTACTAAATATCTTTATGCTGGAAATAAAACAGATTAAGCAATGTAGGACAAACTTAAGCCATAGATCCAGAGGCCTAAATGGCGTATGCGAGTCAGAGTCAGATTATCTTCATGTCACATTCCAGACAATGTCTGTGAGTCACCAAGTTATGGACCTCTATTGTATGGCAAATTGTTGTTGTAGAAACCACTGGCTGGAGAACCATGAGCTGTAAAGTTGCAATCATACATGGATACACTGCTGTCAAATGAAAATGTGTCAAAAGGAAAATGGGAAGCAAGAGGCAAGATTGCTATATGAAAGAAAAAAGCAGAGATTTTTACTGCAAATGACTCCAATGACTACAGTGGGAAAGACCATGGAAGGGCTGACACCTGTGTTTGGTGAGCTGGAAAGAGACTGACTTCTAAAACCTCAACAAGTACTGGGGATACTGTGGGCAGATATTTAAAAAACAAGTGAAGGTGCGAGACTGTGTAGCTGATCCATGACTTAGATTAGCTGACACCCAAAGCTGAATCTCCCCTGAAGCTATAGGGTTCCATCTCTGCTTCAAGAACACAAGATGAGTATGAAACCAAATTACAATAAGTTATTCAACAAAATTTACTTTGGAGAGAATAAAAATACCAACAAAATGTTGATTAAACATTTCTATGAAGAGAGGTCTTCAAAATCTGGTTTTCTAGATTAGAGCTAATAGTATAAACTGCACCTTACCTTTTCTCAAATTTTTTTCTACATGAGTTTTCATGGGGAAGATAGAAGGAAAGGACAAACCACCAAGGACGTGCCCTTATTGACAGTGTAATTATATTATTCATTGTATTTCTCCTTGTTGTCTTTCTTCTATTTCAATTCTTTAACATATTCACTCTCATGTAATAAAAAATTTTTATGAACCATTTATTTCCTTTATAACTATATATACTCTTTTTCTTCTCTCTCCCAAGCCTACCTACATTTATCCAATACTGTGACCCATTTAAAGGTCTTCAATGTTTGAATCTGTCCTATTGTGTATCTATAATTTTTACTGTCCAGGAGCAGTTCTTAAAATGCTAAGTCCTTCTTACAAACTTAAGCTGCATCATTAGTAGGGTATATATAGTAATTTCTACTTGTTCTGCACAGCCCAGCATGGTAGAGCTGTTTGCTGCCTCTGAGAGCCATGCTCACAGTCCCATTCTCAGACGCACAGCCAGTCCATAACAACATTAAGCAAGCTGCAGCATTCTGCTCACAAACCCAATTCAAATGCTCTGTAGCTGTACCTCCTGCCTGAAAGAGTCAGAGTTTGCACTGGCAGCCCAGCCCAGAAAGCCTGCATTTCAAAATGGCACAGCTTTTTTCCTACTCCCACTGAATCAGGAAAACCTTTCGTAAAGGAGCTGCTGCAAGCCACCAGCAGAAAAAAAATACAGCTAAACTTTGTATTTTAGTGTGTGTTTAGTGTTCCTTTCCAAGACCTCTCAGGTCTTAAGTGGATTTTAGTTGGCCACATGGGCACTAATTTGTAGGAGGAGGCTGCTTGTTTGTCCCAGACACCCATAACCAAAACAGCCACACAAAATGTATGTTAAGTAAATCACTGCTTAGCCCATTAGCTCTAGCTTCTTATTTGCTAACTCTTATATTAATTTAACCCATTTCTATTAATCTGTGTATTACCATGGGTCAGTGATTTACTGACAAGTTTTAGGCTTGTCTGACTCTGACAGTGGCTGTATGGCTTCTCTCTGACTCTACCCTCTTCCTCCCAGCACACAGCCTAAACTTTTACTGCCTAGTTCTGTTCTGCCCTTGCCATAGACTCAAAGCAGTTCTTTATTAATTAATGGTAATCACAGCACAGGGAGGGGGCTCCCATATCAACAGTGTGTCATAAATCTCAAATGAAAACTAAAATGGCTAGATGAAAACTAATGTAGTGCCCTATAGGATGTGGATGTAGGAAAGGACTTTCTAAATAGGACTCTGTTTTTCCAAGAATTAAGGCAAAATCTGAGGAGTGGTTGTTGAAAAGCTAAAAAGCTTCTAAAGAGTTTACAACCAGGTAAAGCAGAACCCCACAGAATGAAAGAAAGTCTTTATCTGTTCATTCAAAAGAGGGCCCTGAACAAAAATCACAAGAGTACTGAAAGTAAGGGAAAATGGATAATAAATATCTCAATCATGTTAATGGCTTCTGGAAATTAGGGATTTTCAAATAAGAACAACTTATAAAATTCACTCTACCACAGTCAGAAGGACACACCATTGGCAACAATTGCTTGAGGGGTCTGAGGAAGCAGAACAGTAGTCGATCATTAGATTAATTGAAAACTGATGAAACCCATGTGGAAAATGTTATGGAGAAGTCTCAAAAAGCTAAAAAATGAATCTACCACATGGCCTATCTCTATTATTCCTTTTCATATGCCCAATGGTGTCCACATCATGTTCTAAAGATACTTTATTAGGTATGTTCATTGCTGCACTACTAGAGCTGGCAATTACATAGCATCTTAATGTCCTGCAATAGACAAAGGAATAATAAATATGTGCTACATGCATATGATAAAATACTATTCAGCTCTAAAGAAAAATGAGATCATGAGTTTTCAAATAAATGTATTGAACAGAAAAGATCATGCAGAGTGTTGTAATTCAGACCAAGACTGAAAATATCGCATGCTCTCTCTTATCATAAGTTTGTAGCAACAAATCTTAAATGGCACTACATATACTAGAGTAAATTAAGAAAGTAGGTAAAATGTTTTATATCTGATATGGGAAGGTGAGCAACATAGAAAGGTGAATAGGAGGTTAGAACTGATATGACCAGGAAATGGCAGAAGAAGTTTGTGAATTTAGGAGGGGAGGGGCAGATAACTATGGACCAAGAAGAGATGAGCATAACGAAGGGCAAGGATGTAGAAAAAATCATAAGAAGTTATACTTTAAACTACCTAAAAACTGTAATTCATACCTGCCTGGGCATGAATATACATAGGAAGTATGAATAAAATTATCTCATCTTTGCTGACAATGCTTCTTGTAAGATTCAAATTCTACCAAAAAACAATGCCAAAACAGACAAGGGAATAACTCTTTTTAGTTATTGATCAGAGTTGTCCAAGATGTAGCAAAACAATTATAGACTTTTGCAATTTCCCTTCATTGTTTCGTAGAATTAAAATGGAAACATTTATTAATGAAGTCAATAAATACTTCAGAAACAGAGACAATGGAACCTGTACCAGGACATTCAATGCCCCTCTCTCATGAATAGATTTCTACGTACCATGTTGTACCATGCAAGTTTCCAAGGAGGAAGCAACAAGTACTCTTACGCATTCTCAACTACCTATAAAGCATAATAAAGACCAGTACAGAAAATAACCCTATAGACACACCAGAGGATGGTATGTGTTGGTGATAACCAACAGCCTTCTTGTTGGTCATATAACCAACTGTATATGAGGAAAATGATGCCTTCAACTGGAAATCTAGCCAACTATCCAGGGTTAATGAAATTATAGAACTTGGAAGAAAACGTACAACCACCACATTAATGAACCAGCATTATCCCTTATTTGATTTTCCATGAGACATCATTATAGAACACAATAATCAATCAGAATTAAAAGCTGTGGAGTCCAGTCTGAATGACTACATCTACAAAATATCCCTTAGAGAGGGCTCAAGAAACGTTCATAACTGAGGCTTACAGTTGGTAAAATGTTGTTTTATTTCCCATGTGCATATAACATATGTCAACAAACAAGTAAACCAATTTCATAATAACACCCAATGATTATATACTATGACCACACCTCCATCTTCCATATGTTCGGTGATGTAAAAGATTCCCCTTCCTCGGAGAAGCAGAGGGTTGAGGATAACTTGAGGGAATGGGATAGTTGAGATGGAGGAAGGACAGAGATGAAAGTAAGGAAAGAGATATCATGATTGAGAAAGCCATCATAGGGTTAGCAGAAACCTGGCCCTAGAGAAATTCCCAGGAGTCCAAAAGGTTGACTCCAGCTAAGACCCTAAGTAATAGAGGAGAGAGGGGCCTGGTTTTGATTTGCTCTGTAGTCAGACTAATGAATGTTTTAAATATCACCATAGAACTTTCATAGGGCGACTGATGTAAACAGAGGCAGAGACCCACATCGGAGCACTGGACTGAGTTCCCAAAGTCCAGTTGAAGAGTGGGAGGAATGAGAACATGAGCAAAGAGGTCAAGACCATGATAAGCTCAACCACTGAAACAGTCTACCTGAGCTAATGGGGGCTCAGCAACTCAGCAGGACTGGGAGGGAACAGGCATAGGACCAAACTGATCCCTCTGAATGTGGTTGATGGTTGCATGGCTGGGGCAGACAGAGGGTCCACACTGGCAGGGGTGTCAGGATTTGCCTACTGCATGTACTGTCTTTTGGGGAACCTATTTTCTTTGGATGTATACCTTTCTCATCCTGGATATAGTGGGGGAGGGTTTGGACCTTCCATGGTCCTTACCCTTTCTGAGGATTGGAGGTGGGTGGGGTGGGAGGATATGTGGAGGGAGCGAGAGGGGGATTGGTAATTTTTTAAAAATCCAATAAATTAAAAAAAGAGAAAAAACAAGACAAAAAACACCCCCACCCTGAAACCAATATAGTTGATACTTTACATTAGTGAATATAAAGTTAGATACCTCATGAGTCTCTCAAGCAGTGCAAGAAGGCATTTGGATAAATTAAAAGTCCCTTACAAATACAAGTCATGAATAACAGGCTAACATATTAAACGCTAGGTATAACAATATTTTCAGAAAATATTATTGTAATGATGGATAATTTCCAAGTATTTCCTCTAAAATAAGGAATAACACAATGCTTTCACATCTTATATACATATCAAATGTTGGCCTATAGCATTAACCAGAGTATAAAATTTAAAAAGCAATAAAGCAAAGGGCCACAAATTAGGAAATGAAGGTGTCCAACTGTCCTGAGTTGGAGAAAATATGATTCATTATTAGACGAATAATTACCAACAGAGAAACTAACCCCAAGGCTCACAAAAATCCAAAGGGACAGAAGTGATATCAACACGGTATGTCATTAGATTTTGAATATATCAATGCTATAGACTGAAACACCAAATGAAGGACTTTCTCTTTTGCAGTGCTAGTTCTTCTGTACTCACTGCATTGCGATGCCTCTTTTAAAATTTGTTTATGCACCTTTTCTGGGTGCTGAACAACAGTGAGAAACATGATCAAAGCCATCTTATATGTATCAGATTTGCAGTGGTTCTCAGGAAAATAAGTACTCATATGAGTGTTAATTTCTAAAATTAAAATCCAAATTAAGCACATTCCATGAGTCTTGGTACATTCTCCTGTCAAAATACATATTTTGGGAATTCTTTAGTACTAAGCTCTTAATAAGGGCTTTATTAATTTTGTTACTTATGTTGGGGTTTCCACATATAATTATCCCACGATTCCTTAATTTATAAAAAAAACTTATAAAAAGACTGGGTATCAGTGAGCTACAATATTCACATGTCACAATGGAATCCTCAGTGATGAAAATCATCAGTTCTTTGAGGATGTATGTCCTCAAAAAATTAGTGGGCCAGAGCAAAATGGAGGGAAGCGTACAATGTGTTAGCAATATATTTAAAGACTCAATCATAACTCTCATAAGAAACATAGACAGCAAATATCCATAGTAATAAACTCCTCGGGAAAGACAATGAGAAGCAGAGAAGTAAAGAAAAGCAACATAAATATATAACCTTGAGAGTAGAAATCGAGAAGAGCTGCTGAGCAGAGACATACTTACCGTACAGCCATCCATCTCTTCTGAGTTTCTGTGTCAAGGAGAAAGTTATATGCTTCTAGATCCTGGATTTTGTCTTGAGGATTTGCTTTAAAAGCATCACGAAACACTATTTACCTACTACATGCACACTCACCATCTGCAGAGCCTCAGAAATCAGGCAAATATTCACTCCTGGCTTGGTTACACTGATACTCAGGAAAATGGGGGAGTTTAAAAATGCTGAGTTTCAACCTTGTTGTGTTCCACTGGTTTGCTCAGCAATCAAGTTACCCAGTACAATGCTGGGCTATTGTACTCAACCAAGCCAAAGTAGAAATGGGGGAAAAGGAAGGCTGAACTCAAACAGAGATCGCAGTCCTATAAAGCTAATCATGACCTCCACCTTGTTTTTACTGGCAAGGTTCACAAAGATGTTAGAGTTGCTACTTAGATTAACGAGTGGAAACTGTTGAAAAAGCACAAGTGAAAGCTATTTCATGTCAATATGTAGTTATTTGTACTTTGAAATTTTGAGAGAACTACAAATTAACGCTTCACACTCTCCCCTGTAGTGAGCATCTCTGGAATGAGAAAAAAAGAAAAAATATATGAAGGTGACAGTGTTAGTGCCCCTCAACTTCAGGAAAGCCCTTCATGCAAACTGATAAGGAAGTTATAAATGGCAGAGTGATTCCCATGTATGCCTCTAAAAGAACTCATCAAACAAGATTTAAAAGAAGCATTTCTGAAATAGGTGAAAACAGAAATATGATACTCAATTGAAGAAGGTACCACCACATATCTCAAATAGAATAAAAGTTCTAAGGTTAATTTCCTCCAATTTCTAAAGCAATGGATTACATATGAGGGTGGGGGGTGGGAGACACATCTGTGAGCTCTCGTCTGCAGAGCTGCTGAGAGGATCTAGACAACAGGACCCCAGCCTTATACATGACCTACATTTCCACAGTCCCAGGAATATTCCCATTCACATCATTGAGCTTAAGTGAATAAAATGGATTTGACAAATATAACTAATCTGTCTTCAAGATAAATGAATTGGCATCTTCTATAACAATAATATGAAAAAATAATGATAAAGACTTCTGTAGGAATTTCAGTTGCATGGAAGTACTAATATGCTTCCTATGCACATAACACCCTCATCAAATATAATGAGCTAGAAATTCAATGTTAGACATGTTCCTAAGTCTAGTACACCAAAGGACTGCGGTTCCCCTAACTGAAAGATAGTTCTGATTGAAATCCCTACAATTCTGGAGAACTGGATACCCTGGCTATTCTGCCTCATATATTCTTAATTAAATATTTCAAAATTCTGTATAAGCTTGCATTTTAAGTCTAAATTATATTTATGAATATTTAACTTTTTAAATCCAAATTATTTTTCGCAAGCCATGTCCTTTGTAACTGTTCACGCAGCTGTGTCTTCTTGGGCTACTGTGTGCCTAAATTCCATATTATAGCCTGAGAATGTCCTTCACCATTCTTTGAATCATGGCTGACCATTGCTCTGTCGGCTGTTATCTCCATTATAATAAGCAGCAGAGGGTAAGATACAATGAATCACTGAGGTAAGGGAGACGTGGTCTCCAGCTCTCGTTCGAAGCCCTAACCAGTCACCAAGTTCTGTTTTTAACATGTGTCTGTCTCTGCAGAGAACAGGTTCATTTAATGATGTGAGGATTCACACAGTAGCATTTTATTTGTTTTGTTTACTGAGAAAAACTGGTGAAGATCATCAGATACCTTGTTTATTATTTCTTCTTGATGTTAGACCATGTAACAAAGTGACTTCATGCCGACAATCTGCGTGTAGGGAGGACATTGTCATAGTGCATAATCTAAACTATAATTTAATTTCTTATTTATTTATTTTTTTTGGTTTTTCAAGACAGGGTTTCTATGCAGCTTTGGACCCTGTCCTGAAACTAGATCTTGTAGACTAGGCTGGCCTCGAACTCACAGAGATCTGCCTGCCTCTGTCTCCCAAGTGCTGGGATTAAAGGTGTGCGCCACAAACACCACGCTTTGAAGTATAATTTAGACTTTGCTGTGACTACCACCTAGTGTCCCAATGGCAGGATAAACTTATTTTCCTTGCCTCTTTAACACTTTAAGTGTGATTGCTCCAACCTTGAGCTTTTTCTTGGTTTTTATCTTTCTATCTGTCTTCATGATCTTATAATATCCTTGTAGCTTTCTATGTAGTAGCTTTCTGTGAACTTTTCCCTCAATCATTTCCTCAAACATTTACTTTTGCCTGTTTTTCCTCTTAGAAGAGGCAGATTCATTTTTATGTCTAATAGACAGAACCTGAAACAACCTGGATACACCTCAACTGAGGAAAATGTGTCACATTTCTTCGAAAATGTATCACATTTACACATTAGAGTAATACTCAGTGGTAAAAAATGACATCTTGAAATTTGCATGCAAATGGATGGACTGAGAAAAAAGCATCCTGAGTGAGGTAACCAAGACCCAGAAAGATGAACATGGTATGAACTCACACATAAGTGGGTACTAGCTGTAAAGCAAATGATATTGCACTTATATCATGATCCTAGAAAGGCTAAGTAACAAGATGAACCCTAAGAAAAACACACATAGATCCACCTGGAAAGGGCAAATAAACAACATCCCCTGACAAAATTGGAGAATGAGGGTGGAGTGAGGGCAGAAGGTGAAGATGGGGAGAGAAGGAAAGGTTGGAGGAGAACTCGAGAGAATAGGATAGTCAAGATGGAGGAAGGACAGAGATGGAGAGCAAGGAAAGAGATATCTTGATTGAGGGAACGATTAAGGGGCTAGCAAGAAACCTGACACTAGAGAATTTCCCAGGAATCCACAAGGATGACCCCAGCTAAGACTCTAAGCAATAAAGGAGAGGGTGCCCTTTCAAAACTCTTCACAGACCTTGAGAGAACAATAATCAACAATATAAGGAAAAACAAAAAACCCAGGATAGCCAAAACAATCCTATAAAGTAAAGGAACTTATGGAGGCATTACCATACCTGACATCAAACTCTATTACAGAGCCACAGTAATGAATACAGACATGTTAATAAACAGTATTAAATCAAAGACCCAAGCATACAGCCACACACATATGGATAACTGATATTTATAAAAAAAAACCATAAATATACAATAAAGAAAAGAAGCCTCTTCAATAAGTGGGGTTGGTTTAATCATATGTCAGCATGTAGAATTAAGTAAATAAATTCATATTTATCACATGGCACAATTTATAGGCCAGTTGAAGCATAAACCAAATCATAGAATGAGGCACACTGTACATCTTAGAAATTAGGGAATAACCTTTAAAACATTGACACTTTAAACAGTTTTCTAAACAGAATATCATTAGCAAGGTCCCTTAGACATTAAAATTTCCAAAATGAAACTGAAAAGCTTCTTTTTATTTTATTTTAATTTTTTAAAAAATAAAACAAACTATCTTTTTTATTATAGACACCAATCCAAGTTCCCACTCCCTCTCCTCCTCCCATCCTCTCCACTTAAACCCCCACCCCCCATCCACTCCAGGGAGAGGGTAAGGCACATTGCTTTTGCTTCAAGCCCCTCCCCTCTATATCTAGGTTGAGCAATTATGCTTCCATAGAGAATAGGTTTCCAAAAAGCCAGTACAAGCAGCAGGGACAAATTCTAGTGGCACATCCAGTGGCCCCTCAGTCTGCCCCAGTCATGCAACTGGCAACCACATTCAGAGCGACTAGTTTGGACCTATGCATGTTCCTTCCCTGTATGGCTGCTGACTTGTGGGACCAGCATCCACCACACCAGGGTATGTGAGAAAATCCATGAATATGGTGATATTTTAGGAAAAGTTTTATCTAATAGTTACATCTTTTTTATCTGAGGGGAAAACCAGAAGCACGGATGTGTTCCTATGTGAAGTTTATCTTGACTTCATTCAGAAAAAAAAAAAAACAAAACTCTGTAAAATCCCCCTGCTTCTCTCTGATTAGCTCTGGCCACATCTCTTTGCTCTCCCCATCTCTCTCTGTGTGTCCTGCTGCAACTTATCTGCTCTGTTGCCTCTGCTCTCTGCTGTGCTGCCTCTCTCTGCTCTTATTTGCCTAAAAATTTTAGGACAATAAAAGAATTTCCATGATATAAACAGTGTAAAAGAATTATTTGCAAACCCTGCAAATATAAAGAAATTATCCAATGAATTTGCTTGTCCAGCTGTGGGTAAGAATGAGCGTATCAGAAAGACTCTGAAGAAAAAAAAAACAGAGCCACTATTATTCCTTTAAAATAATATTGAGGGCAGAGACCTGGTCCAGAGACAGCAATCTCCATCGGACCAGGTACAGAGGAGTAACTGCTGAGCAAACGAGCCAGATCCAGAGCATGCTGAATCATCCAGACATGAATCTGGGACCTTCAAAGGAGTAGATCTAAGCCTGTGAGTCACGGCATGAGTCTAGGACCTCCCAGGAACTAGGCGTGAGCCAGGACCTCTGCCAGTCTGGGCATTGGTCTGGGACATCAAAGGGAACAGGCAGGAACCTGGAACCTCTGCAGGTCCAGGAATGAGTCTGGGACCTCTGAGGGAGTAAGCCTGATCCAGGTCCTCTGCTGTTCCTGGCACACCAGAGCCTGGGAATTCCGAGGCAGTAGACTGGAGCCAGAAACCTTTGCAGGACCAAAACCAAGCCAGAGACATCTACAAGAGGGGAATCAGACCAGGATTTACAGATACAGGTCAAAACCAGTAACCTAGGCCAAAGAAGTATCAGGCTACAATTACCCTGATATCCAAACCACAGAAAGACATTGCTAAAAATGAGAATTTCAGACCAATCTCATTCATGAAAATTGATGCAAAAATATTAAATAAAATACTGGCAAGTTGAATCCAAGAACACATCAGAACCATCATCCACCATGATCAAGTTGGCTTCATGCCAGAGATGCAGGGATGGTTCAATATATAAAAATTGTCAATATAATCCATCACATAAAAAATGCAAAATAAAAATCATATGATCATCTCATTAGATGCTGAAAAAGCTTTTGATAACATACAATATCCCTTCAAGATAAAGGTCTTGGAGAGAGCAGGGATACAAGGAACATACTTAAACACAATAAAGGCAATATACAGCAAGCCAACAGCCTAATATCAAACTAAATGGAGAGATACCCCCAGATATTCCAATGAAATCAGGAACAAGACAAGGTGTCAATTCTCTCCAAATAAATTCAATATAATTCTTGAGGTCCTAGATAGAGCAATAAGACACCAAAAGGAGATCAAGGGGATATAAATCGAAAAAGAAGTCAAACTCTCACTGTTTGCTGATGATATGATACATAACTGATCCCAAAAAAATTCTACCAGGGAACTTCTCTGACTGGGGATTGGCAGCTGACACAAAGCAATGGAGATGGATTAGAAGGACGGCTGAGAGGATCAGGAGAAAAGAGTTATGCTGGGTCTGTTGAATTATGTTTCTTAATTGCTTGCTGCTAATATCCAAAATAGACAGGGAAAATTTGAAAGCCAGTGGATGGAACTAGAAAAAAATCATCCTGAGATAATCCAGACTCAGAAAGATAAATACAGTAAGTATTCATTTCTAAGTGGATATTAGCCATGAAATAAATAATAAGCAAGCTACAATCCTTAGAACCAGAAAAATTAGCTAAAGAGAAAGGTCAAAGGGAGACATACAGATCTACCTGGGAGGGGGAAATAGAAAAAATATTGCAAGCAGACATGGGGCAGGTGGGGACAGAAGCAGAAACCCTCATTAGTATCACCTTCATAAATTCCAGGAAGTTTCTTCTGTACTCTAATGCACCCAAATTACAGTTGTCTCTCAATATACTCTCTCCATCCCAACTACCTCAACAACCTAACCCCCCACTTCTTTCCTCATCTGCTTCTGTCCCCACTTGCCCCAAGTCTGCTTGCAATAGGTTTTCTATGTGTCTCCCTTGGACCTTTCTCCTTTATTCTAGTTTCATCCATTGGCCTTCAAATTTCATGATGTCATTTTGTTAAACTGCTGAGTAATAATCCATTGTGTAAATGTACTACATTTTCTTTATCCATTCTTTGGTTGAGGGACATCTAGATTGTTTCCAATTTCTGACTATTATGAACAAAGTCATAATGAACATAGTTGAACAAGTGTCCTTGTGATAGGATTGAGCAACCATTGTGTATATGCCCAAGAGTGTATAGCTGGGTCTTGAGGTAGACTGCTTACCAATTTTCTGTCTATTAGTTTCCATGGTCACTGTACAAGTTTGTCCTTTCACATGCAATGGAGGAGTGTTCTCCTCGTTCCCACATCCTTGCCAGCATGAGCTGCCACTTGTGTTATTGATCTTAGCCATTCTGGCAGGTGTAAGTCATTCTTACAGGTGTAACATGGAATCTCAGAGTGATTTTGGTTTGCATTATCCTTATGGCTAAGGATAATGAATATTTCTTTAAGTGTTTCATAGTCATTAGATTCTTCTGTTGAGAATTCTGTTTAGATCTCTACCCCATTTTAATTGGATTATTTGTTTTTTTGATGCCGAATTTTTTGAGTTCTTTATATATTCTGGATATTAGTCCTTTATTGAATGTGGAGACTGTGAAGAACTGTTCTCATTTTCTAGCTGGCTGTTTTGACCTATTTACATGCTTTTTGCCCTACAGGTGCTTTTCATTTTCATATGGTCCCATGTATTAATTGTGCTGGAACAGGCCCTTACTCTATAGCTCCCCAATGTAAGAGTCATGGTTTAGAAGTCAGAGATTGGAAGGCATTTCCAGAATTTAAACTTGCAGCTCAGAAGTTCCCCTCTGCTGTGGATACACTTAACTTAGCACATGCATTTCAAAAGCCACCTTCATTGTTTTGCCATTTCAGGATCACAATGGGCAATTGTGATTGGACACTGGAATAGAACTAATGTAGTGCAGATGGGCAGTTTTTTTCTTTCCAGAGCCCTTCTTCATAACATTCTCTTATATCTGGCTGTTAACATAAAGTCAAGGTCATAAAGACAGAAGTAAGCCAGACCATCCACACCCAAGGTAGTACCCTCCTGTGTAGACCTGCCTGGATGCGAAACCACTGGGTAACCAAGCCTCCTGGAATGTGGAGAAATCCATCTCTGCCTGTGAGTTCTGGAGTCACAGGAGAGCAACACCATGCCTGACTCAAGAAAGGTGGAAAAATCTAGAACTTGAAAATTGATTTTTATTCATAAAAATAGTAATTTTATTCAATAGAGGTTTTAGTCAGTATATACAGTGTAGAGCCTTAACCAACTATTAAAACAAGAAAAAAATAATTAACAAAAATGAACAAAATTTAAACAAAGGAAAGAAAAAATACCCAAGTAAACGAAACCCAAACCTAAACCAGAATTGCCCCCACCTTCCAAATTAAGATAAAAATATCCTCTAACTCTAGATCCAACAAAACCATCAAGAGCATCTGGCTCTCAAAGGACACCAACGGTGACCAGACCTCCTCTATAAATCCTTAGTCAGGATTGGTCATGCCAGTCCAGGCTGTGAAATTGGAGAATCCCCAGACATTTTCTTTATGGACAATCAATGACTAACACAGCTGAGGGATGCTGTAGTCTCTGTCGTGCGTTATCTTCACCAACACTTTCCTGTGACATGGGTTCCGCCTCAGCACTCACAGGAGTGGGAATCCTGTTCTTTTCCCTGTGGTGTGTATAGACTACAGCACGGCCTCAGTACAGTCTTTCTAGTGAGCCCTCACCACATATGGAGGGCTCAGCCGGCTTACTAAAGACATGGGGAGTAACTGGCAGAGGAAGCCTTGTTCAGCAACATATCCTCCCCATGCTGCTGTGCGCCACTCTGTGTCCACCTGCTGACCAATGTCGGGATTTGGAGTCATTCTTGGTTGGTCCTCTGAATCTCAGGCTTCTTTCTAATGATTTTTTTTCTCCAGGAATGGTGCACCAACAGAACTTGAATCAGGTTGGGGATGGATCCCCTGCATTAGGTGGAGATTTTCCTCACTGGTTTGTTCATATCTATGATGAGGGATCTGCTTCTCAGTAGGTGTTGCTGCTCGAGTGGAGAATGTGTGAAGCTTCCTTCAGCCTCCCCAGTTCTCCAAAGCGGAGCTGTCAGAGAAGGAAAGACAATCAGACCCATAGGAAGCCTCACTGGACCACAGCCTAGACAAAACCAAGACCTGTCCACACAAGGGAAACAAACGTCAAGGGAGAAAATCCACTCCATGAATGCCAAGGTTGCAGGGGACAGAATCAATGGTGGCTCATTGGCCTGGCACACAGGGCTCCTGCTGCAGCAGGTCCGTCTGCAGGAGGCTCTCATTCTGGACTGTGGGCAGTTCCAGATCATGCTGGAGGTTTTCAAACCTAGGTGAGGAAGACAGCGGGGACACAGGTCTGTTGGGGACCTGCCCTGCCAGCTTTTGAGCTCCCACCAGCTCTACTCAGCTGCACAATGCAGCATTACATTTGAGCTGGGCTCATTCACTCCTTGCTTCCTCAAGGATAAGACAGCACCCGAGTTTCTTTTTTTCTCCACTTTTAAAGCTACTAGAAATTGAGCTGAAAAATACACACTGTGAACTATAAAAACAGTCCATTTCTCCAATAGTTCAGATACATTCTTTTGAAAAAAAAAAAAACCCAGCAGCATAGCAATGTCTGAGTCACATTTCAGTAGATATTCATGGCCTTGAACTGATGCCAGGAAACTACAAGCAACCTGGGTAATTAATCGTATGCGGCCCTCTAGGGGAGCATACACAACCACTGTATTGAAGGCTTGATTAATTTCTTCAGCACAGAAATTTCCTTGACTCAGACAGTTCTGAGTGGACTCTTTGAGCACGGTGCTGCTGGGAACCTGAAGTTCCTCTAATACTGAAATTCCTCAAGCACTTAGGAATTGAATGATTATTCAGACATTTGCTTCAAATGACTAGTGCTCTTAATTAAAGCTCACCCTGGGTGTAACAATTATTTAGGGAAGGACTGTTTTCTGTATAGCTTGAAGAAACTGCTTGATAAAGTAACACCTGGGGAAAAACAAAGTGAAGCTACACTGCCATGTATGTAAGTGAGTTCTTAATGGAAACCACCACTGAATATGAAAAACCACCAAGGAAGATTCCAGAGAGAGTTAAGGAAATGACATGCTCCTTCTTGGCATTGTGCCTCTGACAATCTGTCTGCTGCTCCTGATGTATTTTCTGTTGTAAATTTATTGGTTATTAGTGTTGTTCATGTCCCTGTGGACAGTGCAGGTTTTAGTATTTAATCAGCTATAGACTTTACACACATCTAAATATAATGTTATTACAAATGTCAAATTAAATTTCCAAGGTACTTCAGAAGTTAATCTTCTGAATACTAAAGTCTCAAAGACTTAGTCAAGACTATTCCAGTTGGATGAATTAACTTGTATATTTCAGTCTCCAGATATTTATTAAACAAGGATAACTGAAACAATGATTCAAAATGATGTACATAGAACAGAGTATACTAAGGTTAATGTTTAAATTCATAATTGCACTAACTGCTGCATTTTAGGATCATACACAAATGCAAATCAGAAATTATACCCAGTGCTTTGTCTTCATTTCATATTTGGTGGTGCTCAGATTATGCTACCTGAAAACATGGTGACTAGACAAGTATTTTGAGCACAAGAATGAATGTGAGGATGGACTCTGCTCTTCCCATGAAGCTGACTATACAGCCTAGCAAGGCCACAGTCAATAAGACAAAAAGGCAGCCTACTGAATGAGAAAAGATATTCACCAACCCCACATCAGACAAAGAACTGATTTCCACAATATATAAAATCTCAAGACATTAGACATCAAAATTCCAAATAATCCAATTAAAAATGGGATACAGAACTCAACAGAGAAATATAAACAGAAGAATCTCAAATGGCTGAAAGACACTTAAAGAAATGTTCAGTATTTTTAATCATTAGGGAAACGCCATCAAAACAACTCTCAGATCCCACCTTGCATCATGCAGAATGGCCAAGATCATAAACAGCAATGACAGCTTATGCTGGAGAGGATGTGGAGTAAGGGGGGAACACTCCTCCACTGGTGGTGGGAACGTAAACTTGTACAAACACTCTGGAAATCAGTATGGTTGTTTCTCAGAAATCTGAGAATCAACCTAACTCAGGACCCAGCAATCCCACTGTTGGGCATATACCCAAAAGATGCCCAACATACTACAAGGACATTTGTTCAACTATGATTATAGCAGAATTATTTGTAATAGTCAGATCCTGGAAACAATCTAGATGCCCCTCAACTGAAAATGGATTAAGAAAGTTGGCACATTTACACATTAGAGTACCACTCAGTGTACAATGGCATCTTGAAATTTGCATGCAAATGAATAAAAGCACCCCAGACCCAGAAAGATGAACATGATATGTAGTCACCCATAAGTGGATACTAGCTGTAAAGGAAAGGATATAGAGCCTATAGTCCATGATCTTAGAGAAGCTAAGTATCAAGGTGAACCCTAAGAAATACATAGATCCACATGGAAAGGGGAAAAAGACAAGATTACCTGTCAAAATTTGGAGCATGGTTGTGAGGGAGTAGGGAGGGCAGAAAAGGAAGAGGAAGAGAGGAACGGAGAAGGGGAGGGAGGAGGAGAACTTGAGGGAATGAGATAGTCGAGATAGAGGAAGAACAGAGATGAGAGCAAGGTAAAAGATATCTTTATTCAGAGAGCTATTATACGGCTAGCAAGAAACCTGGCTCTAGAGAAATTCCCAGGAATCCACAAGGATGACCCAAGCTAAGACTTTAAGCAATAGAGGGGATGGGGCCCAAACTAGTCTTGCTCTGTAGTCACATCAATGAATATCTTAAATATCACCATAGAACCTTCATCCAACAACTGATGGATACAGAGACCTACTTTGGAGCACTGGACTAAGCTCCCAAAGTCCAGTTGAAGAGTGGGAGGAATGAGAATATGAGCAAAGAGGTCAAGACCATGATGGGGGCACCCACTGAAACAGTTTACCTGAGCTAATGGGAGCTGAACAACGCCAGCAGAACAGGGAAGGAACCAGCATAGGTCCAAACTTGTCTCTCTGAATGTGTTTGACAATTGCATGGCTAGGGCAGACTGCAGGGCAACTGGCAGTGGAACCAGGAAGTGTCCCTACTGCTTCTACTGTCTTTTTTAGAACCTTTTCTCTTTGGATGGATACCTTGCTCAGCCTAGATATAGTAGGGAGGGCCTTGGACTTTCCCCAAAGCTATGTGCCTTACCCTCTCTCTATGACTAGTGGATGGGATGTGTGCTGGGATGGGTAAGGTGGAGAGAATGGGAATAGGAACTGAAATTCGTATGTAAAATGAAAAAATGATTGTTTTCTTTTAAAATAAATAACAGAAAGGAAAGAAAAATATAATTTTCGAAAGTAAGGGCTTTCTGACAATTTCCTGAAGCAGGTCAGAAGCACCACAAGTCCCTCCGTGGAGGAAAGAGCACCTTCATATCTGAAGACTGATTAAGGCACACACAGAGGACATGAGCAAAAAGCCCTCTCTCTTTGCATTCCCTTGCTTGACTCTTATTTGTTTTAATATGTCCACTCTATAATGTTCCATTTTCCATCAACTCTGGTAGAAATGTCAGGTCTAAGACTGTTGAAGGTTTCCCTTCCTCAGGAAGGCTCTGGAGTTGTGATAGCTTGTGCTAGGTAAGTCTTCATGCTTTTCTCTTTTAAGTTCCGTTATTTTGTGGAGTCCCCAACAGGGACCTAAGCTGGTTGAAAGGAGAAAGTAGTTTTTCCTCTGCATTCACTGTGTTTCTTCTAAACTTATTTGTCAGCCAAATTATCATGATTTCCTGTAAGAAAAAGTGCTCTCCTCATCAAAAACCTCTTCTATTAGAGACACCATAAAGCGGGTCATTCTCCCTTCTAAGGGTATCTTGGAGGTGTGTTAATTGGATGCAGTTGTCCCTGTAAGCTAATATGGGTCTTATATTATTAGGTGTGTGGCCTTGTTGGGGTAAGTGTGGCCTTGTTGGGGGATGTATGTCATGGTGTGGGAGAGCTTTGAGGTGTCGTATACTCAGGCCATGTCTTGTGTTTCAGAGCACGTTTTCTTCCCTGTGGGATGAAGATGTAGCTCCTTCTCCATGTCTACCTGCATGCCCCTATGCCCTGCAGTTATGATAATGGACTATAAACCTCTGAACCTGTGAGCCACGCCCTATTAAACGTTTTTCTTCATTAGAGTTGCAGTGGTTGTGGTGTCTCTTCACAGCAATAAAATCCCTAGTACAGAAGGTATCCAAAATAATTACAGAATCCACAGGGAATACTGAAACAATGATGAATTCTTCTTAAAATTAAGTAACTAATATCAGGCCATCTGTTCTATAGAGTGAGTTCCTGGATAGGCTCCAAAGCTACACAAAGAAACCTTGTCTCAAAAAACCAAAATAAAATTAAGTAACTGAGTAACACACTTCCCACATTTCAGTCAGGTGCTAGGGTACTTCAGAGTCAAATATTTATTCACTGAAAGAAAGAATATGAAATGCCACTTAAGATGACTTTTCCCTGAAGATGAGGAAAACATTTGTGGAATTGTGCAATAAGAATGACAGGATTTATGGAATTCTTCCTAAGGAAAGAAAAAGAAGACAATTAAAAGCACAGGTGATTCAACTTAGCCAGGCCCATTCATTATCTGGGTTTGCAGAAAAAATGCTTCTAGTCCAGTGTCAAAATCTCAATTTCACTGACAGTGATTTCCTTACTCTTTTCTTTCAAAAGATAAAAGTTTCCATCAAATTTTAATGCTATTGAGCTTTAACCTTTAACATAGACAATTTTACAATTCTTTGAGAATTTCATCCATGTGTACAGAGTATTTTGATCATATTTCCTTCATTTCTCTTAAATGATTCCTGATCTACTCCCTTATTTCTAACATTCTTAACCCCATGCATTTAGCTTTGTTTTAAATAGCCTACCTTGAGCAACCCTGTATGACCATATGATGGCAAAACCTTGTTAGCCAATTATCTTTAGGAAATGGAGCCCAGGTAAGGTGTGGGTTTCTGGGACCCGAGGAAAAACCTGTGCACTGTCCATTGCTCTCGCTTGTGCCATTCTGGCTGGACACTGCTATGGTTGGATTTCTCATTTCCTGTTTCTTGAGTTTCCCCCTTATAATAATTAAAAATAAAATTGTTGTATCCTTTAGTTAGCCTTATTATTTCCATATCCATATGCTCATGTGTAAGAGCCATCACTGTTTGCTCAAACTACCTGACATTCACACCCTAAATTAAACTGACCCTTTCTCCTCCAAAAACCATCAACTGCCACCAATTTCTCAGTAATGTGTGGGGGCCTGTGAGCACCTTTCTCTTCCATGCTTGAGTGTTGACTGGCTTGACTTTGGAGTTCATGACTACAGTAGTCTTGTACTGTCTAGAGGGTACTGTTTTATTTCAAGCTCTCTGGTATGCTATAAGTATTTCAGAGATAATCATTTTTGACATAAAATACAAATAAGTGTTAACAAGAAATCTGAAGAAACTGTTAATGTTTGTAATTTGACTGATTATATTCCTACATTCATGAGTTATAATTAAACTAATCAAGGCATTACTGTATCACAAATGTTGCTTTGTATACTTAAAAGGTTTGAGATAATTTCTTATATCTACATAATTTCTAAAATGCAAAGCCTCAAGATGAATGTAACAAATGTCCACTAGAAACTGAATGGAGCATACATCTGTACTCTTGATATTCCAGATAGTCTGATTGAATTCTGTGCTTGCAAGCTGGTCAGCCAGAAATATGAGACACACACACAATTTTGTGCTGATCCGAGTTCCTCTATTACAGATTATCAGAGAGATTTACATTAAATATGGTGATTATCCTTAATACTTGAACTGGCATTGTGTAGACCATTCATTTTGGATGGATACATTGCTCAGCTTACATATACGAGGGAGGGACTGGATCCTGCCTCAGATTGATATGTCAGACTTTCTTGCCTTCACTTCGGAAGCCTTTTACTCTTAGAGCAGTGATGGGAGACTGGGGTGGAAGGAAGGAGGAGAGAGCAGGAAGAGGGGAGGGACTGCGATGTGGTATATGTGTGTGAAATGAGAAAAGATTGTTCTAAAACATAAATTTAATAAAAAATAAAAAAGAAAGTAGGTGATGATCTAGTTGGAAGAAACAGATCTTGGCGGACATGGTGGAAAGTACATATGTTGTCATTTACCACATCCTACCCATCCCTCCTCATGTGTGACCATGGATTATAACCTCTGAAGTTGTTATAAAATAAATATTACCACCCTCTAATATATCATATACAGTGTGGGCTTGATTTCTCAAAGAAGAATCCCCATTGTACTATTTCTTTTATTCCCATGATGACATGTAATGGCAATCATTAAAGCATTAACAAATAGAGGCTTTCCTCACATATTGTCAGGGTTCCTCCTGTATTTAATTTTCCTTATTCTGACTTCTTGATTAATGTTCTGGAGTGAGCCACCTCATCTGAACCTTTCAACTGCGGGTACCTCCACATTTCATCTCATCAACTTGTTGCATCTCCTCCTTCCTGATAGGATTGCAAGCTAAGCATTAAATGGGGTGTCTTTGGATTGCTGAGTTCAATGCTAGAAACCCTTCTCTACGCAATGATATCCCCCCAAAACAAGCAAGATCAGTTCAATACATTCTAGGAAACTCTATAAGCTGGCATCAGATATTGGTAGGAACCACTATAAGTCTTAAATCCTGATTCTTTCTTACTTTTCTCTAAAATATGTCCATAAAAGTTAAGGGTTGTGAATTTAGCTCAGTGGTAGAGTGCTTGTGTAGCAAGCCCAAGACCTTGGGTTTGGTCCTCAGTTCTGGAACAAAAATGGCCGACATTTTATTTTCAGAATATCTAGCATGTTATATATCTATGGACCAGAATTGCTTGGTTCTACATTACAATAACCTATATCATGATGCTAGAATTCATCATGTTTTTTCAAACATTTTTGTATTATCTGCTATATCTAGGGTTACTTGCTCTTAACTGGAGTTCTATGCAAAACCTAGAGAATTTCTTTAGAGAGCTTTTGAGGGGCCTACAATGCCAGGGCTGCCTGAATATCCAGTATTTCTTCCACCTAACCTCACATATCAGTCTTAATTAATAGTGAGACCACTGAGAAACAATTAGATTAGAACTAAATGTGAGGGCTATTTCCGGGATAAGTGGCCCAGATTGAAGGAACTATAGATACTGGAAAAAAAATTCTGAGTTCTTCACCCATACCTAGTTCTCTGACCTATATGGGAAAAAGGAGACTATCCTTCCTCCAGTGGAAAAAATAAAATATGAAAACTGTATATACTCTGTCTGTCTTTCCATCCTTCTATCTATCTATCTATCTATCTATCTATCTATCTATCTATCTATCTATCTTCTATCTATCTATCTTCTATCTATCTATCTATCTATCTATCTATCTATCTATCTATCTATC
>NW_026068010.1:5618174-5624828 GCF_014885135.2 Alexandromys fortis
GGTGGTGGGGAAGAGACAGAAATCTTTAATAAATAAATAAATAAATTAAAAAAATTGTGATACATTCTAGAGGAAATAAAGGTAATTTACATTAAACTTACATATTTATAGACAAAAAAAATCAATGAAACATTCTGGTAGCATGACACATGAGCTTGGAGGCTATGTGAACAGATGGGATTAACCTAAGTGTTATAGAAGTGGGAATGAAGGTCACACACCTACTTAAACCTCATTGACAAAAAGGTACATAATCTACTGCAATGTTCATGAGTCATTTATGATGGACTGGCTCAAAGGAAGCACCGGAATGTTTGGTTATCTCAAACAGAGGTCTCATAAATATCATGGACTGGAAGCTGATGAATGATAGGTTTTCCTGAAAAACTATGTATGAGAGAAGCAGTGTTTATGGCCGCATCACTGAACATGATGGAGCTGTGCTTACAGAGGAGGTGAACAATAAAGTTTGCTCCACCAGGGACTTCAGGACGGATGTGCAGCTTTAGTGTCTTTGCAGAGCTCCATGGTAGACTGAGCTCTTGTGGAACCAACTAACATTTTAAGGAAAGGGTGAAGTATTGTGTAACAATTTTCCCTTTTTGACATAAACAGTTTCTGTTATTTTTGACATATAATTGCATTTTCCTCTTCCCTTTCATCCTCGCAAACCCTCCCTACACTCTTATTTACTCTGTTTCTCATTTATGACCTCTCTTTTCATTCATTGCGGTTACATGCATATAAATATATGCATTCAGCTGTACAGTCCTAAATGTAAACCAATCATTCTTTATAGCTATCATGGATGCTTTCCAGACTCACTGTTTGATATGGAATTTACAACAGGTGTGTTCTTCCCTAAGTAGGACTATTTCTTTAAGTCTCACAAAATTCTATGGAATGAGGAAGGACGTTCATAAAACTCAGTTTATAAACATTGGCTGGGAAGGCTGGAGCAAAAAGATTAATAAGGTCTTCTGCTCTCAAACTTACATAGGTGGTAAGTAAGGAGAACTGAAGAAATGAGAACCTCTGTCTCAGTCAGTTGCAAACAAGTCATGCAGACATGTTCATGGTTCTAGTTTGGCTGAGTCTCCCATTCTTATGGGAGCCTTTGTGATACTACAGACTTGAGTTATTCCTACTCCTGTAAGCAATTCTGTACCTATATTCCTATACTAATCTCAATAAACTCATTAATTTGAAGGAATATGAATGACACAGTCTTCCCTGGGAGAAAGATAAAGAAAGGGGGGAAATGCGGAACTGATAAATAATACAATGGCCATCTTCAAGCTTTCTTTTATTTTCTGTACTGAGACAAAGGCTTAGGAGGCTTTTTCTTTCACCAGCGGGCTGTTTCCTCCAGCTGTCCAGTTTAAGACAGATATTCACAGTCAGTTCTGAACATGGTCACCTGAAGCTGCAGGTGATCACAGTTCTTGTGAGTGAGCAGTGGTTAGGTCATGTTCAAAGACCTAACAGCAGTCCTCCTCACCCTCAGGCAGGACATTCAGGACCCACTTCCATGACATCCTCTGTGTCTAGGGGGAATGGTTTGTCTACAGGTACCATTTAGGAATGAGCATTTAGGGTATTCCAACATTTTGAATTATGAGGCTGCGCATTTGCTGCTGTGCACTCCATAAAGAAGAACATCTGACCAAGCCTGACAGCTGAAGACATCTATCCATAGAAATGGAAATATTTACTAAGAAGTTACTCTTTCCACACAAAGTAACAACAGTAGCTTCATCTTAAAGGAATATATGGTTCATCCATCCATGGTCTTTAGGGCCAGGTACTAATCCCTACCTAGAGTTCAGGCTTCACCAGATCAACAGGAAGTTAAATACACAATAACTCTCAAGTCACCATTGCACGAGTGATATTCTCATATTCTGTATGCCCAATTTAAATGATATTTTCTATTCTGAAATAAAAAGTTTCAATTTCATAAAATCCTATTTGGTGATTTTTGTCTCATGGACTGTTGAACAAGAGTCCTATTCAGAATCCCCTTACCTGTGCTTAAAAGTTAGAGGATTGCTTCCTTCTGTCCCTGGATCACTGGGCTACCAGGCAGCCCTCTCTAGGTGCTGAAGAGTTCCATCTGGACGGGTGAGTGTGTGCTATCCAGGGGCTATAGTCCCGGAAGAGAGCACAAACCCCCCTCCCCCAGCTGCTTCTGCAGGGCTGTCTTTCGTACCACGATCCAGCACCCCAGCACCCCACCCCCAACCCTGCCCTGCTGTGTGCTAGGACCACTGCTCAACATCAGTTTTAAGCTCTCACACTAAGGCTACCCGCCCAGAGCGGTGAGCCTCAAGGTCCTCAGTTAAGAGAGCCCAGCACCCTCAGATTGGGCTCCAGGGGCTCCTATGCTCTCCTGGATCCTGTACTGCCTGCCCCGTCCTTCCTTCTGTCCCTGGATCATTGGGCTACCAGGAGGCCCTGTTTAGGTGCTGAGGAGTTCCATCTGGACGGGTGAGTGTGTGCTATCCAGGGANTTAATGTTTGTAATTTGACTGATTATATTCCTACATTCATGAGTTATAATTAAACTAATCAAGGCATTACTGTATCACAAATGTTGCTTTGTATACTTAAAAGGTTTGAGATAATTTCTTATATCTACATAATTTCTAAAATGCAAAGCCTCAAGATGAATGTAACAAATGTCCACTAGAAACTGAATGGAGCATACATCTGTACTCTTGATATTCCAGATAGTCTGATTGAATTCTGTGCTTGCAAGCTGGTCAGCCAGAAATATGAGACACACACACAATTTTGTGCTGATCCGAGTTCCTCTATTACAGATTATCAGAGAGATTTACATTAAATATGGTGATTATCCTTAATACTTGAACTGGCATTGTGTAGACCATTCATTTTGGATGGATACATTGCTCAGCTTACATATACGAGGGAGGGACTGGATCCTGCCTCAGATTGATATGTCAGACTTTCTTGCCTTCACTTCGGAAGCCTTTTACTCTTAGAGCAGTGATGGGAGACTGGGGTGGAAGGAAGGAGGAGAGAGCAGGAAGAGGGGAGGGACTGCGATGTGGTATATGTGTGTGAAATGAGAAAAGATTGTTCTAAAACATAAATTTAATAAAAAATAAAAAAGAAAGTAGGTGATGATCTAGTTGGAAGAAACAGATCTTGGCGGACATGGTGGAAAGTACATATGTTGTCATTTACCACATCTTACCCATCCCTCCTCATGTGTGACCATGGATTATAACCTCTGAAGTTGTTATAAAATAAATATTACCACCCTCTAATATATCATATACAGTGTGGGCTTGATTTCTCAAAGAAGAATCCCCATTGTACTATTTCTTTTATTCCCATGATGACATGTAATGGCAATCATTAAAGCATTAACAAATAGAGGCTTTCCTCACATATTGTCAGGGTTCCTCCTGTATTTAATTTTCCTTATTCTGACTTCTTGATTAATGTTCTGGAGTGAGCCACCTCATCTGAACCTTTCAACTGCGGGTACCTCCACATTTCATCTCATCAACTTGTTGCATCTCCTCCTTCCTGATAGGATTGCAAGCTAAGCATTAAATGGGGTGTCTTTGGATTGCTGAGTTCAATGCTAGAAACCCTTCTCTACGCAATGATATCCCCCCAAAACAAGCAAGATCAGTTCAATACATTCTAGGAAACTCTATAAGCTGGCATCAGATATTGGTAGGAACCACTATAAGTCTTAAATCCTGATTCTTTCTTACTTTTCTCTAAAATATGTCCATAAAAGTTAAGGGTTGTGAATTTAGCTCAGTGGTAGAGTGCTTGTGTAGCAAGCCCAAGACCTTGGGTTTGGTCCTCAGTTCTGGAACAAAAATGGCCGACATTTTATTTTCAGAATATCTAGCATGTTATATATCTATGGACCAGAATTGCTTGGTTCTACATTACAATAACCTATATCATGATGCTAGAATTCATCATGTTTTTTCAAACATTTTTGTATTATCTGCTATATCTAGGGTTACTTGCTCTTAACTGGAGTTCTATGCAAAACCTAGAGAATTTCTTTAGAGAGCTTTTGAGGGGCCTACAATGCCAGGGCTGCCTGAATATCCAGTATTTCTTCCACCTAACCTCACATATCAGTCTTAATTAATAGTGAGACCACTGAGAAACAATTAGATTAGAACTAAATGTGAGGGCTATTTCCGGGATAAGTGGCCCAGATTGAAGGAACTATAGATACTGGAAAAAAAATTCTGAGTTCTTCACCCATACCTAGTTCTCTGACCTATATGGGAAAAAGGAGACTATCCTTCCTCCAGTGGAAAAAATAAAATATGAAAACTGTATATACTCTGTCTGTCTTTCCATCCTTCTATCTATCTATCTATCTATCTATCTATCTATCTATCTATCTATCTATCTTCTATCTATCTATCTTCTATCTATCTATCTATCTATCTATCTATCTATCTATCTATCTATCTATCTATCATCACCTAACTATCTTCATCCATCCATCCGTCCGTCCGTCCGTCCGTCCGTCCATCTATCTGGGTTTCATTCTCCATATTTTCCCACACAAAATATTGGTAAGCCATATCTTCTCCAATACTTGCTTAAATGTAGCATTCTTTAAATCTCTGACTCTGTGACACTAAAAATATTGTGGAAAGGATCTTGGATAAAAAAAAATGTAAGTCGTTCTTAAAACAAAAGAGAAACGTCTAACAACTTTACAAACACATTATCTTAGTCTGTTTCTTTATATGAAAAAATGTAATAAAAATAATGAATTCAATGAATTGGTATATCAGTTTTTGTTGCTTCTATGTCACCAAGTTCAGAAAACTTTTTCTCACTAAGTAAATTTGGTCAAGAGGTAAAATCTGTAGAGTTTTCTAAATGGAAATGGAAAGATGTGAACAAAGCCAGAAAACAGACTTATCATAAATCAGAAGGTTTATGGAAGATAAAGAATCAAGATCATATGTGAAACTGCAGTATCCATTAAAATTCTTAGGACAAAATTCAGTACACTTGTATATAATGAGAATAAAATTCTCTGTAATAAAGATGATAGAAGTTGACAGGTGCAACCTTTTATACAGAGAAAAGAAAAATCCACGCTAGCTCTTGCTTTTGAACCTTATAATGGCCTGCAAAGAGACTATCTAAGTCAGGAAGTATCCTGTCTCTCCACTGCTGAAGTACAAAAGACTTTCAAAAAAATCAATGAAAAATTCTGGTAAAGCTTGACACATGAGCTGGGAGGCTATGTGAACAGATGGGATTAACCTAACTGTTATAGAAGTGGGAATGAAGGTCACACACCTACTTAAACCTAATTGACAAAAAGATACATAATCTCCTGCAATGTTCATAAATCATTTATGATGGACTGGCTCAAAGGAAGCACCGGAATGTTTGGTTATCTTAAACAGAGGTCTCATAAATATTATGAACTGTAAACTGATGAATGATAGGTTTTGCTGAAAAACTATGTATGAGAGAAGCAGTGTTTATGGCTGAGTCACTGAACATGATGGAGCTGTGCTTACAGAGGAGGTGAACAATAAAGTTTGCTTCACCAGGGACTTCAGGACGGATGTGCAGCTTTAGTGTCTTTGCAGAGCTCCGTGGTAGACAGTGCTCTTGTGGAACCAACTAACATTTTAAGGAAAAGGTGAAGTATTGTGTAACAATTTTCCCTTTTTGACATAAACTGTTTCTGTTATATTTGAGATTATAATTGCATTTTCCTCTTCCCTTTCATCGTTGTAAACCCTCCCTACACTCTCCCTTGCTCTGTTTCTCATTTATGACCTTTCTTATCATTCATTGCAGTTACATGCATATAAATATATGCATGCAGCTCTACAGTCCTAAATGTAAATTCTTTATAGCTATCATGGATGCTTTCCAGACTCACTGTTGGATATGGGATTTACAACAGGTGTGTTCTTCCCTAAGTAGGAGTATTTCCTTAAGTCTCACAAAGTTCTATGGAACGAGGAAGGACGTTCATAAGACTCAGCATATAAACCATGGCTGGGAAGGCTGGAGCAAAAAGATTAATAAGGATCTTCTGCTCTCAAATTTACATAGGTGGTAAGTAAGGAGAACTGAAGAAATGAGAACCTCTGTCTCAGTCAGTTGCAAACAAGTCATGCAGACATGTTCATGGTTCTAGTTTGGCTGTGTCTCCCATTCTGATGGAAGCCTTTGTGATACTACAGATTTGAGTTATTCATATTGCTGTAAGCAATCCTGTACCTATATTCCTGTATTAATCTCATTAAACTCATTAATTTGAAGGAACATGAATGACACATTCTTCCCTGGGAGGCAGATAAAGAAAGGGGGGAAATGGGGAAGTGATAAATACAATTGCCATCTTTGAGCTTTCTTTTTATTTTCCAATCAGAGACAAAGGCTTAGGATGCTCTTCTTCCACCAGCAGGCTGTCTACTCCAGCTGTCCAGTTCAAGACAGATGTTCACAGTCAGTTCTCAACATGGTCACCTGAAGCTGCAGGTGATCACAGCTCTTGTGAGTGAGCAGTGGCTAGGTCATGTTCAAAGACAGCATGTCACAGCAGTCCTCATCATCCTCAGTCAGGACATTCAGGACCCACTTCCATGACATCCCCTGTGT
>NW_026068010.1:5626327-5627340 GCF_014885135.2 Alexandromys fortis
TTCAAATGGCTAAAAGACACTTAAGGTTATGCTCAACCTCCTTAGCGATCAGGGAAATGCAAATCAAAACAACTTTGAGATATCATCTTACACCTGTCAGAATGGCTAAAATCAAAAACACCAATGATAGCCTTTGCTGGAGAGGTTGTGGAGAAAGGGGTACCCTCATCCATTGCTGGTGGGAATGCAAACTTGTGCAACCACTTTGGAAAGCAGTGTGGCGGTTTCTCAGGAAATTCGGGATCAACCTACTCCTGGATCCAGCAATGCCACTCTTGGGAATATACCCAAGAGATGCCCGATCATAGGCCAGGGGCATTTGTTCAACTATGTTCATAGCAGCATTATGTGTAATAGCCAGAACCTGGAAACAACCTAGATGTCCTTCAATGGAAGACTGGATGAAAAAAATGTGGAATATATACACATTAGAATACTACTCAGATCCTCAGGGGCGACTCTGCCCGATACCCCCTCTCTCTTCCTATCCCACCCAGCTTGCATCCACATCCCTCCCCTCTCATTCTGACTCCCTTCCCTCGTTGACCACATAACATCTCCCAGCCCAGCCTGTCCAAGCTCTAGGACCGAATCCGAATAGGCAGGGCAAACGGGAGGGTGGTAGCTCCTTTGTTCCCACTAGCCTGCCGGCAGCAACCTAGGTAGGTGCTTTGTTTACGAGACATCCAAGCAAAAAGGAGATCCGAACCCGGCACCAGGAGAGACATCAGGCTTGCATCCACAACCCACCCAGAGTGGTCCTGAGGCGTTCCATCTGGACGCAAAAACTGGACCAAGACACCAGGCCTCTCGTGGCTCCATTTGAAGGAGGAGATGGGAAGGCGACAATGCAAGACTTCCTCCAACAATCTGAAAGGCAACATGACTTCACCAGAATCCAGGGATCCCGAAATAAGAAGAATTGTACACCCTACTCCAGAAGAATTAGAAGAAATCGACTCAAAAGTGAATTATATGAAAATAATAGAAGACCTTAAGCAGGAGGTGAAAAA
>NW_026068010.1:5632976-5647723 GCF_014885135.2 Alexandromys fortis
GGGAGGCGGGGAGGAGGCAGAAATTTTTTTTCAATAAAAAAATTATATTAAAAATAAGAAAAAAAGTTAGAGGATTTTCTCAACTGTGTCCTTTGGAATTGTAGGGTATCAGGTCTCATTTTGACATCCATGACACATTTGGTGCAGTTTGTGTATGGTAGATGATAAAGAGCAGAGTTTTATTGTCTGCATGCTGACAACAATTTTCATAATCAGCATATCTGAGACAGTATCTCAAATGCCAACATACATATGAAATACAAATATGTGTGCAAAGTAGCCCAAGTGTCACACACATATATTCTGCTTACCAAGTGACCATGTTGAGGTACCCAGGCATGTGGTAATACGAGGTCAAGCTTTGACCACTCAAGCTAAGTCATGGCAACCACTTGCATTACAATACATTTTTTCCCATGCCAGCATATGCGTTTATATAATTGATCAACTTGCATGGGTACACTACATCACCACTCAAAAGCTTGCATTTACTTTACAATACATTTTCAACAGGACTTATAACCTGGCTCAAGTACTCTAGATTTTGTGGTCATTTTCTTGGGTCTCAGACTCATTTCTTACAAAATGAAATAATATTTGGAGTGTTCCATAATATCAGCTTTGAGTGCCTTTTTAGTGATTACATTTTTTCCAGCTCTAAATTTTTCAAATGCTGCAAAGGAAGTGGGAAAAAATATGCTATGGTCATTGAAAACTAAGACATCCCAGGTACTGTGGATGCTATAATGATAGATATGACTGAAAATTTATCATACACATACATGCTGAATCACTCATAAATATGCATACTTATCATAGTGAGATCACTATGCTGAATCACATATATGTGTGCATGAGTTTGTGTGTAATTGTTATCATTGCACTTCATGTAATAGATGATTCAGGGAATGAACTTAGATATCCACAAATATATCTAAATATATGGATAAAGAAAACATAATACGCATAAATAATGCAAGATAATCAATCAATGAATAAAATTGTAGAAAAAATTACATAAGTCTCAAGTAAATTGTTGCAACTATGTATCATTAAGTCAAAGAAATAAACAACTCTCCAAAATACAAATAGCACACGTCTTCTCTCATAAATGGAATCTTGAAAAAATATAAAAGGAGGATGAAAAATTTGCAGAACTGTGAGGGCAAATGTTTTAGATGGAGGGAGTATAACAAGGAAACAAGGGGGTGTATACAAACACATTCCTTATTTTATATAATTAAAATGTACAGAATAATAAGATTAATTTTGTACTTACGATATCCTACCTCCAACCCTACTATATACCACAATCTGTATTCTCTTTCAAGTTTATGTCCTTTATTCATGCATTGCTATTTTTATACATAAATTTGTATATACATATGTTCCTAAATACAAGGAGAGGAATCCATGCGATGTTACAATTCTATATGGTTTCAGGCATGTCCATTGGTTACTGGACAATCAGTTTATGTGTTTCTCTCTGGAGAAGGCCACCTCTCCCACTCCCTGCTTTCCTAAATGACTAGAGTTCTTTGTTTGATGTTTTTGCCTTGTAATTTTTCCTTGTCCAGTTTTCCATGCCCATTGATATCTTCCATCTACCTCACACTGATTTGAACCACAATTATACAAAGTTTAAAGTAATCTATGTAGTGTGTCATTCTCTGACGTACCAGTTTATCCATGGAAGTGTTCACACTTATGATACTCTACTATTAGAGAATAGACTATCAGAAAAAAAATGCAATAAAAATGGGATAAAATGCAACAGTTTTGTTGCAAAGTCAGAAATTAAAAGACATGAATTTTAAAACAAGCTAATATTTATTGATGAATCACAAAAAAATCACAGAAAAATAAAGTTTATATAGAGTATAACCTCATTACATAAACAACCATATTCCAAGAAATTAAATGTGCATCAAAATCTAAACTAGTTTGAGATTGGCTGTTTTTATCACACATTATCTTAACATACAGTCAAGAAATGTTATTGCTCAATTTACTCCTACTAGAAATGTTTACCTATTTATAGTAATTAATTCTTGAATAGCATGTTTACAATGATGTATAAATTCTGTTTACAACAAATGTTTGATGATAATAAAGTTCAAATCTGGACACAATGTTTCTAAATTCCTAAGAACTGCATAGCTTTCTAAGTATTGACTAAGATTTGAAAATTAATTGAAGGATGTGAGTCTGTGAAATAAATTGGCTAATGAATGAAGATCTGTACAATGAATTAAAGTGAGGTATACTAAGAAATTTCATGAAATGTACCCATTAAATACATTTTGTGATGCTTTCTAAGACTTGAATTTGTGTGAAAGGACTTGTCACATTCTATACATTTGTAAGGCTTGTCACCAGTATGGAGTCTGTGATGAGTGTGAAGATGTGAGACCTGGGTAAAGGACTTGCCACATTCTTGACACCTGTAAGGTTTCTCACCAGTATGGATTCTGTGATGAGTGTGAAGAGTTGAGACCTGGGTAAAGGACTTGCCACATTCTTGACATCTATAAGACTTCTCACCAGTGTGAATTCTGTGATGAATATGAAGATTTGAGACCCAGGTAAAGGACTTGACACATTCTTGACATTTATAAGGTTTTTCTCCAGTATGGGTTCTGCGATGAGTGTGAAGGGCTGAGGCCCAGGTAAAGGACTTGCCACATTCTTGACATCTGCAAGGTTTCTCACCAGTATGAATTCTTTGATGGTTATGAAGATTTGAGGCTCTGGCAAAGGACTTGTCACATTCTTGACATCTGTAAGGTTTCTCACCACTATGAATTCTTTGATGAGATAGAAGCGTTGAGACGCACGTAAAGGATTTGCCACATTCTTGACATCTGTAAGGTTTCTCACCAGTATGGATTCTGTGATGAATATGAAGATTTGAGAGCTGGGTAAAGGACTTGCCACATTCTTGACATCTATAAGGTTTCTCACCAGTATGGATTCTGTGATGAGTGTGAAGGGCTGAGGCCCAGGTAAAGGACTTGCCACATTCTTGACATCTGTAAGGTTTCTCACCAGTATGGATTCTCTGGTGAGATTGAAAGTTTGTGTGACGGATAAATGACTTGCCACAATCTTTACCTTTGCCTGCCTTCTCTTTGGAATTAATTATCTTATGCATAGTGGGGCATGCATATCTGTTGAAGCACTTTCCAAATTCTATATAATTGTTTTGTCTCTCTTCATTTTGATTGTTTATATAATGCCTCCCTTGTTTCTGGTTATGCTGAAACAAAAAGAAGTTGTGTTACAAACAAAATCATCCTTACAATTATCATGTATGTATTGGCTATTAGGAAAAACAGACTTCTTCTATCAACTTATATAATGAGAATAGACTTACTGTGATTTGATTTTTGAGAATTTGTCCTTTAAGAAGAGGATTCTGGAAACTATTCTTCCAAGAGTTACTAGGAAATGCTTTAATAACATGATTGAATGTGTAATGTTTCTCATGACGGAAAATTCTGATATATTTTCATTCTCATTTGATTGAGAAAAACTTCTCACGTTTATCTCACAAATAGCTTGTCACAAAATGTAAATTTGGTGAGAAAACTCTAATGAATGTTTAATAGAATACATGTTATTCAGTTTTTAGTTTTTTAAATATTCTTTGTAGAGAAAAATGCTTTAATATTTATTTGTATTTTTTTTTTACTGAGGAAACTGCTTCTGAAATTGTAAGCGATCTAATGTGAAATATTTTTATATAAGGTAGAAATTATTGACCTTTATTTCTAGTACAACCCAGGATGGCTGATGAATAGAGATTGTTTTAATCATGACATAATCCATTCTCTGTTCTTTCTTCACCAAATATTGAAATCACCCCTAAATGTAAGGTTTTAAAGTCACTACTTACAGCTATTCCTGATACCAACTTCTGGATACAATCTTGTCTATTCTCTTGTGAAAATAAGTCTTGTGTTTGATGAGAATATAAAACTGGAAGAAAGACAAATGTTATCTGAATTAGTATAGTTAGGTGAAACCTTTTCAAAAATATAAGTGACACAATTTTATATATATGTAGACATATATGCAAGATGGCATAGTATATAAAATAAACTTCAAATCATTTATTCTAATGAAATAATCTTAATGTAAATGGATAGAATATCTTTTATAACACATATTAAATACATTATAAAAATGGTGAGGAGCGGATGGAGGGAGAACACGAGCAAGGATGTCAGGACTACGTGGGGTGCACTCACCCACTGAGACAGTGGGGCTGATCTATTGGGAGCTCACCAAGGCCAGGTGGACTGTGACTGAAAAAGCACGGGATAAAACCGGACTCTCTGATCATGGTGAACAATGAGGGCTGATGAGAACCAAGGACAATGGCACGGGGTTTTGATCCTATTTCATGTTCTGGCTTGGTGGGAGCCTAGCCAGTTTGGATGTTCACCTTCCTAGGCATGGATGGAGGGGGGGGGACCTTGGACTTTCCACAGGGCAGGGAACCCTGACTGCTCTTTGGACTGGAGAGGGATTGGGAGAGGAGTGGGGGGAAGGGGAGAAGGGTGGGAGGAGGGGGAGGGAAATGGGTGGCTGGGAGGAGGCAGAAACTTTTTTTTTTCCCTTTTCTCAATTAAAAAAAAAAAGGATTGAGTTTATGTTATCTTAGAGGTTCCAATCACAATTTTAGAATAATAAACGAGATTATGGTGGTTTGAGTGAAATGATCCCATATAATCAGATACTGAACACATAGTCTAATGTTGGTGGATATTTTTTGGTAGGATAAAGAGTATCAACTTACTGGATCACCTATGCCCTTGGACACTGGCTTTAAGAATTTTAAAGCCTTCTAATAACAACAGTGAGCTATCTACTTACTGTTGTGATTCTAGATGGGACCTCTCACTGCTGCTCTAGCCCCTTGCCAACTGCTACCTCTGATTCATCGTCATGGATCTTTCTTCTATATATTGCCTTTTTCTTGGAATTTTATCACAGCAATAGTTAATAAGTAACTAATACAAAGACTATAACCCAAGTGCAAAAAATTACACTCATAAAATTGCATTATATTAATAGATTTAACACATCTGTACAATCCCTTGAAATAAAAAATTGAGTAATATTAATAAATTAGACAGAACATTAATTAATAAGGAAAGAACAAATGATGATCTGGAAACAGTTACTTCTAGCTGGTCTATAGACAATCATGTATACCCCAAGGAAGACATCCATAAAATATCAAACATCAAGGAAATTCACTAGGACTGATCCTTTTTATCTGAGATTTATTTTCTCTTTTTCTTATACAGAAAATAGATGCTTTCATAAAATATATTCTATAACTTTTTATCCCTCAAATGCCCTGAGATCATCCTGATTTTATTTATGTCTGAATTTTCCCAATTTCATTCACTTCTTCGAAAATAAATAGGCATCTAAAGAATAACAATAAAATAATATAAAAAGAATCAAAGAAGTCAGATAGGATCAGAGAAGAATGGGAAATAAAGAAAAAGTATTTATAGAGAGAAAGACAAATATTAGTACCCAGAAAATTGCATAAAACAAAGCAAAAGAAAACTCTAGAAGGTGTAATGTACATAAAGATTCTGTATGGTCAAAAATAAAAATAAATAAATTCCCAAACTATACATTATAGGGGGAAAAGAATGTAAAAAAATTCCATTGAGTTGTGTTGGTGATATACTTCAAGTGCTAGTTATGGGGAATTCCTGTAAGTGTTACTTTTATCCCCACTGAGAATCACTTGGAGAAAATTTATTTGTTCTGTGGGGACTCATGGTCTGTTGGAAACAGCTTAGGTAAGATTAGGATTAAATGCTCTCATTTTTCAAGTGCATTTTTCTAGATGTTTTTACAAAATGAATGTAATAGATGAGTAGACATAAGTTAGTATCTACAATTTTATTTTTTGATCAATATATCTGTTTTTAGCCATACCATTATTATACACAACCTAATTATTATAAAAAATGTAGTATAATTTAAAATTCTGAATGGTATATTGTTTATAGTTTTATTTTTCATAGTTGTTTAAGCTATTGTGAGGTTTCTGTTTGTTTGTATATACATATGAGGCTGAAAACTATGTTTTTGGGATCTGAGAAGAGTTGTGTTAGAATTTTGATAGGGTTTTTCACTGAATCAGTACATTACTATATCAATTGACCCATCCTTGAGCATGTGTATTTTTGTATCTTCCAATACCCTTTTTCATTCATTTCTTCAATGTCTTAATGTTTTTATAAAGGTCTTTAACCGTTTCAATTCAAATTATCCAAAACTATTTTTTGAGGTTATTGTGAAAGGCCTCATTTCCCTGAATTCTATTTAAGTCTATTCTCATTTGTATATAGGAAGGCTACTGCTTTTTGTTAGTCAATTTTGCATTCCTATCCTTGGTGAAAGTGTTCCTCAGTTGGACAAGTTTCTTCATAAAGTTCTTAGAGTCTTTTATACAAAAAATCATAGCATCTGCATATAACATTCTTTTGATTTGTTTCTTTGCTATTAATCACTTCTAGATCTTCTTTATTTGTGTTCTTGTTCAAGCTAAGATTTCAAGTACTGTATTGAATACATATAAAGAGATTGAGTACACTTGCATTGTTCCCTTTTTTAATGGAGAGGCTTTGAATTCTCTCCATTTAGTTTTATGTGAGCTATACACTTTCTGAGAATTGAATCTTTTAAGTAGAGGTATATTTCTTGTACCCCTAATATCTCCAAGACTTCTGTCAAGAAGGGGTGTTAATATTGTCAAAGGCTTTTCTGCATCTAATAAGATGAACTTCTGGAATTAGACTTTAAGTTTGTATAAGTGTTAGATTATATTTATTGATATTTAATTTTTCATCTATCACTACATGTCTTGACATAAAGCCTATGGTAGATTATCTTTTTGATATGTGCTTGGATATAGGATGTAAATATTTTATTGAGGACTTTTGTACATATGTTCATAATGAAATTGGCATGTATTTCAGTTACATTTTGGCTGTATATGCGGTTTAGTCATGAAGGTAGCTGTCCTCATGAAAAGAATTTCACAGTGTTCTGCAGTTTTTATTTTGTAGAATAATTTGAGGAGTATTCATGTTAATTCAAGAAGCATTATTAAAAGATAGAAGGTACGACCTACTATCATTATTCTGCTGAGTACTAAAATTATTTTTAATGTCCTATTGATTTACCCACAGACTGTTGCATCTCTAAGCCTCCATTTCCAAATGTCTGGCAGAATTTGACAACTAAAGGTGACTCACAGGTGGACATGGTCCAAACAACAAGAAAATATTTAATTTTAATGAGTATGTTCAGAGCAAACTTATTTCATGGACTGTTCAGAGCTCTTTCTGGACAAAGTGATAATACATAACAAGGCAGGAAGTCATGAATGACTATAAAAAATAGTGTTTTCTGTACACAACATGACAGTTGCCCATATAAACTGAAGTAATTAGGATAGAATGTATCAGACATGAGCAATCCGAAACCAGATTAAAATACTTGGGAGACAATAAGAAGGGGCCTGGATATCCATGCCTTGCTGAGAAGCTACTATTATCTTAAAGATACTTGGAGAAAGGAAATAATGTTGTTTTTAAGTATGTTCAAGTTCTTATTGTTCAACCATATTGTAGGCCACTTAGTCTCAACACCCAGAATTTTATTGGAGTTTCTGATTGAACTCTGTGAATATAAAAAAAAGAAGCAGAAATAAAAAACCAAAGATGTCTGGAGGAAGTGGAACATGGGAAGAGTGGAAGGTTGAATTTGGTCTAATGACACTGCAAGGTATTCTTAAATCACTAATAAAAGTATCAAAAGAAAATATTGTGAATATACAAATTCGTTTCTCCAAACAATTTCCAATACAGATATAAAACACAAAGGAAAACAAGTGCATATACAACATTTATGTGAAAATTAACATTTAAATTTTGATATGCAGAGGTTAGTAGGTGAAATTAAATTAGACCAATAACATGTATGGCCCTACAGAAGTCTTAATTCCTAAAGAATATTTTGCAGAAATAGAAAAATTTACATTTAAGTTTTATAGTATCTGACACAAAGAATGAAATCTACAATCTTCCAAAATGAATACAACTATAAGACTTATATTTTCTGATTTTATGTGAGACTACACAACAGTGAAAACCATGTAATTCTTTCATGAGAGCAGACAGACATGAACAGGCACAGAGCAATACTCCTTCAAACATTGTGAAACTTTTTAATGCTAATTTTCATTTCAATATTGTTTATCTCAAGGCCTGGTGGATTTCAAAGATAGACCAACAAATCATTTTACTTCAGCTTTATACCATAATTTAATTTACTTATTCAAAATGAATTTTAGGTCATTTTATGTGACTGAGACTTATAAAGTAATTTGGGATAATCATTCAACGTGAATTTTTACATAATTTTTGGTAGAAATATTTGTGCATTTGTTACAGGGAGAAGGAGCCTTTTGTTCCAGCTGCCTGGATAGTTTACACCCGAAATAATCACATAGAAACTAAATTAATTAAAACACTGCTTGGTCATTAGCTCTAGCCTCCTATTGGCTAACTCTCACATTTTGATTTAACCCATTTCTATGGATCTGTGTTCACCATGAGGTCCTAGCTTACCGGGATAGTTTCAGTATGTCTGATATGGCATCTCCATGGTGGCTCTCTCATTCTGACTCTGCTTTTCTCCTCCCAGAATTCAGTTCTGTCTTTTTTGCATACTTAAGTTCTGCCCTATCAGGCCAAGCAGTTTCTTTATTGATTAACCAATGAAAACAATACATAAACAAAAGGACCTAATATACCATGCATCCCGCTTCAGGGCAGAATTTCTCCATGCCCTAGGTTTCCCATGTGTGCCAATACTTCATTCTGGCTTACCTTGTTCATTGCCTTCTGTCTCTCCTATGTTCACATTCCAGGGCTCTTTGTCTTGTTCAAGAAAGCTGATCAGGTCTGGTTTTGGCACTGAAAGACCTGCATATTGGAAGAGACCTATGACCATAACTTGGGATAACAATAAAACACATGGATCTCTCAGAAACTACCATACTGATTATATAAGATGGTCTATAATTTAAAATTCCAAATATGATTTTCTTATTGCTATCTCCAAATATTTTAACACACTCAAAAGCATTTTTGTTAATATCGTATACCTTGAGTTTCTTTGTAAATAACAACTGGATCAAATGCAAATACATTATTAATCATTAAGATGCAAATTAATATATATGATGTGTCTGAAAAGTAAAATGTATTATGAAAGTTTGGATGATGAATGTCATCTCCAGTAATCAGGAATACATTGACAAGATGAAGTTACACAAAACATTGTGTTCTACATAATGAACTCCAAGATTTTTATTGAATGGCAAATGAAAGTGAGGCAGACAATTCAGACATAGATGTAAAACATACTTGTAGGAAACAATTATAATAAAGAAGGAATCTTGAACGAAAAATGTCTCACCCACAGAGACCATGTTACTGTAGTTCTCCAACATGAATTCCCTGTACAAAGCCCTTTCTGCAAAGTCGAGGCAGTCCCACTCATCTGGAGAGAAATCAATTGCCACATCCTGGAATGTCAAGATTCCCTGTCATGAAAAGAAAAAGTTTATCAAGTGCCCACGTAAAATTTTCTTTACCTAGACTAAGGATACAAGAGTTCATCCCAAAACTTGATGTGTTCTTGCTTAGCATTATTATAAAAGACATACTCCAAAATACAGTCTATACTAAAAATCCATGTGCTGGAAATATTAAATCAAGTAGGACAAGTTAAGCTGCAGATCTATGGGATAAATTTGGGTATGTGAATGGGAGGCAGATTATCTTCATGTGAAGTTCCAGACTTCACCCGTGCCCTTAATTATCTATCCTCATGGCAAATTTTTCTTTAGAAACCACAGGTTGAAGAATCATGAGCTATAAAGTTGCAACCCTGCAGGCATACACTGTTGTCAAATAAAAATATGTCAACCATAAAATGTGTAGCAAAGGCAGAATTTCCATATCCATAAAGAAGCAGAAATTCTTACTGCATATGATTCTAATGACATCAACAGTGGAAGACTTCAATTACCTACTTTCCCCAATGGACAAATAAAGCAGACAAATCCTAAAAGAGAAATAAGAAGACTAACAGATAAATAAATCAAATGTAATTTACAGACACCTAAATATCATTCCACCCAAACACAAAAAACATTATACCTTCTTCTCAATACCTCACAGATCCTTCTCTAAAATTGATCACAAATTTGGTAGCAAAGTAAATTTCAACAGATACAAAAAAAAATGGAGTAACCCCCTAGATCTTATTGGACCACTGTGGTTTAACATTAGAATTCAACAGTAACACTAATTTCTAAAAAACCCACTAACACGTGGAAAATAAACCACTCCAGGGTCTCGGGAAACTATAAACAAAGAAATCAAAGACTTCCTAGAATTCAACAAAAATGAACGCATAGTGTACCAAAACCGATGGGACACTATGAAAGCAGTGCTAAAAGGATAGTTCATAGCATTAAGTGCCCACATAAAGAATGTGGAGGAAGCTCACACTAGTGACCTAACAGCACAGCTGAAAGCTCTAGAACAAAAAGAAGCAGACTCATGCAGGAGAAGTGGAAGATAATAATCAAAATGAGGGCCGAAATCAACAAAATAGAAACAAAGAAAACAATACAAAGAATCAATGAAACAAAGAGCTGGTTCTTTGAGAAAATCAACAATGTAGACAAACCCTTCTATAAACTAATCAAAAGGGAGAGATAGAATATTCAATTTAACAATGTAAGAAATGCAAAGGAGGATATAACAACAGAGAGTGAGGAAATCCAGAGAATTATTATGTCATACTACAAAAACCTGTACTCCCCAAAATTGGAAAATGTAAAAGAAATGGACAAATTTTTAGATAGATACTATATACTGAAAATTAAATCAAAACCAGGTTGACAATTTAAATACATGTTTAAACTGCAAGGAAATAGAAGGTGTTGTCACAAGCCTCTTAACCAAAAGCCCAGAGCTGAATGGTTTCTGTGCAGAATTCTAAAAGAACTTCAAAGAAGATCTAATACCTATACTCCTCAAAATGTTCAACATAATAGAAACAGCACTTGGGAGGCAGAGGCGGGCAGATCTCTCTGAGTTTGAGGCCATCCTGGTCTACAACAGCTAGTTCCAGGACAGGCTCCAAAGCTACAGAGAGACCCTGTCTCAAAAAACAACCAACCAACCAAAAAAAAAAAAAAAAACTGGCAAACTGAACCCAAAAGCACATAAAAAAAAATCATCCACCATGATCAAGTCAGTTTCATTGCAGGATACAGGGATTGTTCAATGTACAAAAATCTAATAATGCAACCCACAACAAAATAAACTGAAGATAAAATCATATAATGTAGAAGGAGCTGCAAGCTGCTTTCTGTTTCCTGGCTCCGAGCCACCAGCTAGCTTTACCCAAAATAATTACATGGAAACTATATTCTTCTAAACACTGCATGACTCAATATATCTAGCCTCTTCTTGGCTAACTCTCATATCTTGCTTAACCCATTTCTTAATAATCTGTGTAGCACCACGAGGTGGTGGCTTACTGGGAACCTTCTTAACCTGTGTCCATCTTAGAGAGGAGCGGCATGGCGTCTGATTCACTTCCCTTCCTCCCAGCATTCTGTTCTGTCTACTCCACACATCTATGTTCTGACCTATCAGGCTAAGCAGTTTATTAATTAACCAAGGAAAAGCAACACATAGAAAGAAGACCCATTTACATCAATATAATCATCTCATTAAATGCTGAAAAACCATTTGAAACTTCTTTATGATAAAGGTCTTGGAGTGATCAAGGATACAAGGAACATATCTAACCAGAGTAAAAGCAATACACAATAAAACGACAGCCAACATCAAAGTAAATGGAGAGAAAGTCAAAGGGATTACACTAAAATCAGAGAAAAGACAAGGCTGTCTACTCTTTCCATAGCTATTTAACATAGTTCTTAATGTTCTAGCTAGAGCAATAAGATAACAAAAGGAGATCAAGTAGATATAAATTAGAAAGGAAGAAGTCATACTTTGCTATTTGCATATGATATGACAGTATACATACATGATCCCAAAATATCTACTAGGGAGCTACTGTAGCTGAATAAATACCTTTAATAATTTTAAAGGATAAAATATCAACTAAAAATTAGTAGCCCTCCTATATACAAATGATCAAAACGCTGAGAAAGAAGTCAGAAAAATACCACCCTTCATAAAAGACACAAACAACATAAAATATCTTGTGGGTAACATAAACCAAAAAAGTGAAAGACCTGTTTGACAAGAACTTTAAATCTTTGAAAAAAGAAATTGAAGAAAATACCAGAAAATGGAAAAGTCTCCCATTCTCTTGTATAGGTAGGATCAACATAATAAAATGGCAATACTACCAAAAGCAATCTATTGATTCAATGCAATCTCCATCAAAATCCCAAAATAATCTTCACAGACCTTGAAAGAATAATAATCAACTTCATGTGAAAAAAAAAACCCTGGATAGCCATAAAATCCTGTATAATAAAGAACTTCTAGAGGCATCAACGTCCCTGACATCCAGCTCTATTAGAGAGCTACAATATGAAATGGTCTGGTATTAATGGGATGGAACTGAAGATCTGGATATTAATCCACACATCTACAGACACATAATTTTTGACAAAGAAGTTAAAATTATAAAATGGAAAAAATAAAGCATCTTTAACAAACCGCGGTGGCAAAACTGGATGTCAACATGTAGAAGAATGAAAATAGATCCATATCTATCCTCAAGCACAAAACTCAAGTCGAAATGGTTTATAGACCTCATTATAAATCATAACTCACTGAACCTGATAGAAGAATAAGTGGGAAGGACCTTTTAATGCAAGGGCACAGAAGACTACTTTCAAAATATAATAACCACAGCAACACAGACACCAAGAGCAACAATAAATAAATGGGACCTCCTAAAACTGAGAAGCTTCTGTTAATCAAAAATCACAGTCAATAAGACAAAATGGATGCCTACTAAATGCGAAAATGTCTTCACCAAACCCACATCAGACAGCGACTGATTTCCAAAATGTATACAGAACTTAAGCAATTAGACATCAAAATTCTAAATAATCCAATTAAAAAACGGGGTTCTGAGCTAAACAGAGAATTTAAATAGAGGAGTCTCACTTTTTTTCTTACCACGACCCAGCACCCCAGCACCCCACCCCCAACCCTGCCCTGCTGTATGCTAGGACTACTGCTCAACATCAGTTTTAAGCTCTCACACTAAGGCTACCCGCCCAGAGTGGTGAGCCTCAAGGTCCCCAGTAAGAGAGCCCGGGCACCCTCAGCCTGGGCTCCAGGGGCTCCTGTGCTCTCCTGGATCCCGCACTGCTGCCCCATCCTTCCTTCTGTCCCCGGATCATTGGGCTACCAGGCAGCCCTGTTTAGGTGCTGAGGAGTTCCATCTGGACGGGTGAGTGTGTGCTATCCAGGGGCGATAGTCCCGGAAGAGAGCACAAACCCCCTTCCCCCAGCTCCTTCTGCAGGGCTGTCTTTCTTATACACGACCCCTCCCCAAGCCTGCATTCTCTGCAAGGTCCTTTGCTCAGGAACAGTTTTCTGCTCCTACACTAAGGCTTCCAACCCAGAGCGGTGAGTGCCTGCCTAAATGTCAGGCCTCAAGGACCCCTGAAAGGGAGCATGCGCACCTTCAACTTGAGAGGCAGGGTCTCCCGTGTTCTACTCGTCCCTGCCCTGCCCCCCAAGTTCCTCCTTTTTGTCCGTGGGTCATTGGACTACCAGTCGTCCATGTTTGGGTGCTGAGGAGTTCCAGCTTGACGGGATGGTCCCTGCTCCTACACTGAAGAGACACACCCAGAGACTAAGTCCCAGCAAGACACCAGGCCTCTCCTGGCTCCATTTGAAGGAGGAGATGGGAAGGCGCCAATGCAAGACTTCCTCCAACAACCTGAAAGGCAACATGACATCACCAGAATCCAGGGATCCCGAAATAAGAAGAATTGTACACCCTACTCCAGAAGAATTAGAAGAAATCGACTCAAAAGTGAATTATATGAAAATAATAGAAGACCTTAAGCAGGAGGTGAAAAAGTGCCATAAACAATTAGAGATTACAAACAAAAAGGTAGAGGAAATGAATAAATCGCTCAAAGATACCCAAGAAAACCAAGAGAAACAAGAAAAAGCAATCAAACAGGTAAGGGAAGCTGTTCAAGACCTAAAGTATGAAATGGAAGTAATGAAGAAAACACAAACCGAGGGAAGGTTGGAGATGGAAAATCTGGGTAAACGAACAGGAACTACAGAGACAGACAAGTACTACCAACAGAATACAAGAGCTAGAAGAAAGAATATCAGACACTGTAGATACCATAGAGAAAATAAACACACTGATCAAAGAAAACAGTAAAACCAACAAATTCTTATCACAAAACATTCAGGAAATCTGGGGCACAATAAAAAGACCAAACCTAAGAATAATTGGGATAGAAGAAGAAGAAGTACAGCTTGACGGTCCAGAAAATATATTTAATAAAATTATAGAAGAAAACTTTCCCAACATAAAGAAAGATATTCCTTTGAAGGTTCAAGAAGCATAAAGAACACCGAATAGACTGGACCAAAAAAAAA
>NW_026068010.1:5652503-5653600 GCF_014885135.2 Alexandromys fortis
CCAAAACAATCTTATACAATAAAGGAACTTCGGGAGGCATTACCATCCCTGACTTCAAACTCTATTACAGAGCTTCAGTATTGAAAACAGCTTGGTATTGGCATAAAAACAGAGAAGTTGACCAATGGAATCGTATAGAAGACCCGGATTTACCCCACAAACCTATGAACACCTCATTTTCGATAAAGGAGCTAAAAGTATACAATCGAAGGAAGAAAGCATCTTCAACAAATGGTGCTGGCAGAACTGGTTGTCAATCTGTAGAAGAATGAAACTAGATCCATATCTATTGCCATGCACAAATCTTAAGTCCAAATGGATTAAAGACCTCAATATCAGGCTGAACACACTAAACCTGATAGAAGAGAAAGTAGGAAGTACTCTACAACATATGGGCACGGGAGATCACTTCCTACATATATCCCCAGAAGCACAGACTTTAAGGACAACATTGAATAAATGGGACCTCCTGAAACTGAGAATCTTCTGTAAAGCAAAGGATACTGTCACTAAGACAAAAAGGCAACCCACTGACTGGGAGAAGATCTTCACCAACCCTACAACAGACAAAGGTCTGATCTCCAAAATATATAAAGAACTCAAGAAACTAGACTCTAAAAAGCTAATTAACCCAATTAAAATATGGGGCACTGATCTGAACAGAGAATTCTCAACAGAAGATGTTCAAATTGCCAAAAGACACTTAAGGTTATGCTCAACCTCCTTAGCGATCAGGGAAATGCAAATCAAAAACAACTTTGAGATACCTTCTTACACCTGTCAGAATGGCTAAAATCATAAACACCGATGATAGCATTTGCTGGAGAGGTTGTGGAGAAAGGGGTACCCTCATCCATTGCTGGTGGGAATGCAAACTTGTGCAACCACTTTGCAAAGCAGTGTGGCAGTTTCTCAGGAAATTTGGGATCGGCCTACCCTTGGACCCAGCAATGCCACTCTTGGGAATATACCCAAGAGATGCCCAATCATATGACAAGGACATTTGTTCAACTATGTTCATAGCAGCATTATTTGTAATAGCCAGAACCTGGAAACAACCTAGATGTCCTTCAATGGAAGAATGGATGAAGAAAGTG
>NW_026068010.1:5654590-5661347 GCF_014885135.2 Alexandromys fortis
GGGGAGGGAAATGGGAGGTGGGGAGGAGGCAGAAATTTTTTTTCAATAAAAAATTATATTACAAATAAATAAATAAATAAATAAACTAAAAAAAATAAATAAATAGAAGAGTCTCATATGCCCAAAAGACACTTAGGGGAATGTTCAACATCCTTAGCCATCAGGGAAATGCAAATCAAAATGATTGGGAGATACCATCTTACACTTGTCAGTATGGCTAAGATCATAAACACCAATGGAAGCCTATGCTGGAGAGCATGCAAAGTAAGAGAAACAGTCCTCCGCTGCTGGAGGGAATGCAAACTTTTAGAACTACTCTGGAAATCAGTATGGAAATTTCACAGAAAATTGGGATTCAACCTGCCTTAGAAACCAGCAATACCACTCTTAGGTATATGTCCAAAGGATGCTCAATCGTAGTACATCGACATTTGTTTAACTACGTTCATAGAAGCATTATTGTAATAGCCAGAACCTGGAAACAACCAAAGAGTCCTTCAACCAAAGATTGGATGAACAAAATGTTGTACATTTGCACAGTGGAGGACTACTCAGCAGTAAAAGACAATGGCATCTTGAAATTTGCATGCAAATGGATAAAACTATAAAAACAGTCCTTATTGAGGTAACCCAGACCCAGAAAGATGAGCATGGTATGCATTCATTCATAAGTGGATTCTAGCTGTAACCAAATCCTATAGTCCATAACTCCAGAGAAGCCAAGTAACAAAGAGAATCCTAAGAGAAACATATACAGATCATCCTGGGAAGGGAAAATAGACTAGATCTCCTGAGAAAATTGGGAGCATGTGGATGGGAGGAGAAGGGAGGTTAGAAGGGTAGGAGGAAAGAAGGGAATAGTGGAAGGGAACTAGTGGTAACTGGATAGTTGAGACTGGGAAAAGACAGAGACAGAGATCAAAGAAAGAGATATCATAATTGTGGGAGCCTTTATGGAGCTAGCAAGAAAACTGCCACTAAAGAAATTCCCAGGAATCCACTATGATGACCCCATCTAAAACCCTAAGCAATAGTGGAGATGGTTTCTGAACTGGCCTTGCCCTGTAGTCTGATTGATGACCATCTCAAATGTCACCAAAGAACCTTTGTCCAGGAACTGATGGAAGCAGAGACACAGATCCACAACAGAGCACTGGGCTGATCTTCCAAAGTCCAGTTGAAGAGTGAGAAGAGTGAGTATAGGAGCAAAGAGGTCAAGACCATGATGGGCATACCTGCTGAAACAGCTTGCCTGAGCTGAAAGAAGTTCACACACTGGTCAGATAGGAAAGGAACCAGCAGAGGACTGAGTTAGGCCTTCTGAATGTGGGTGACATTTGTATCCCTGGGGCTGGTTAGGGGGCCACTGGCAGTTGGCCAGGATTTATCCTTACTGCTTCTAATGACTTTTTGGAACCCATTCTCTTAGGAGGGATACCTTGCTCATTCTAGATGTAGTATGAAGGACTTGGTCCTTTCTCAAATCACTATGGCTTACCCTCCGTGAGGAGTTGAAGGGGTCGAGTGGGGGAGTAATGTGGAAGGAATAGGAAGAGGGGAGGGAGGGGATACTGAGATTGGTATACAAAATGAGAAAAAGAGAGTTTTATAATAAAAATTTAAAAATAGGAGGAAGCTAGTGTGTAAGAGCCAAAGATGATGGAGACTACCAATACCTCCACATCCTTCCCCACCACATAGTGCTCTACCTAAACTGGATTGAAGGATATATGAACTAGCAGAAATAGAGGCAGCATACACAGGGCATGTAGTTATGCACCACGTTTAGTACTAGAAATGAAATAAGAAGTGTACTCATGCAGATCCCTAACCCAGAATCTATCTCTAATTCATAACCATTTGCAAATGAAAATTCAGTTTTTTTTTCAAGGAATTGTTATTACTCTCAAAAGTATGCAGCAAGCTAAGCCTCAAAAAATTCAACAGTGATCTTGGCGGTGGTGGTGCACACCTTTAATCCCAGCACTCATGAGGCAGAGGCAAGTTGATCTCTGAGTTTGAGGCCACCCTGGTCTACAAGAGCTACTTCCAGGACAGGCTCCAAAGCTACAGAGAAAGCCTGTATTGAAAAAATACCACCCACCTAAATTTAATAGCATCTTTAGGTTCCTTGTCTCATAATGTCATGTCAGAACTTTACATCCTTTCTTTCCCTTACATCTTATCTTATTCATACATTTTCCAGTTAGTGTTCTGGGGGATTCTGTTTCTTTTGCCTTTTCTTGGGCCATTTGTCTTCTATTTTTTTTCTATTATTCTGTGATACTTTTTGTTTTATCTTACTATATCAAAGTACATTTTTTGTTATAATTATCAATTAGAAACTAGTTTTCCTTTTCTGATGAGAGAAAGAAAAAGTTTGGGTTTGGATGGGAAAATGATGGGGAAGAATTGGTCATAGTAGAGTTGAGACAAATACAACTAGGAAATTATTTAAGGAAAACTGTTTTCAATAGAAGGATAAGTAAAAATACTTATAAATAGACCACTCTTTTTTAAATATTCATACGAAAGCAACCGTGTTCATTGGGGGAAATGTGTGGAGATCCTATGCTAAGGTAGTTTTCAAGGCAAGGAATCAAATGAAATAATTAGGGAGAAGTTCATTTTCTGCAAAAGATGTGATAGTTTATTTTCATCACTTGGCAATGCTTCAAAATAATTATTGCTGATAACATGAATCCAATATAACCTGACTACAGAATCAAACACTGTATATGAGTCGAGGAACAAAACCAAACTAATGATCTCTGAAGTGGTAGACATTGTCACAGAGAACCAAATACAGGTGAATGAAGTCAACATCGATACATTAAGATAAACTGATGACAGCTGTTCACACAGAGTCACATCATTATTGCTGGGATAGTGATTGCCCAAGGAATAACGCATGGAAACAGTAGTGTGAATACAAAAGCATCATTTTTTATGCCAGCATAACCTACGTATGTCTGCCACATTCCAGATTCTCAAGTGAATTCCATATATGTAGTTTTGTTTTGCACAAGACTATGCTATTCCTAAGTCTACTTTCTCATAACTGAAAAAGCTATGCTAGGCTACACATTTCATGTGAACGAGCATGCATTTTCATAAACCAGTAAACTAAGAGAGCCCCGGGCAGAAGTCATGCCATATATTTGCATTTTCTGTCTTGATATGAGTGGGTCTCTGGAAGAATTTGGCATCAGGAAATGACAATATTCCTCTGTCACAATGGAATCACCAGTGATAAGCATCATCAGTTCATTGAGGATCTGTTTTGAAAAAATAAATGAGCAGGTAAGAACAATGCAAAAACAGTGGGAATTTGACACCGTGTAAATAGTATACATTTAAAGACTCAATCATAACTGTCATAATTCAGCACAGACAAGCAAATATCAAAAGACATAAACTCCTTAGGCAAGACTATGAGAAGCAGGAAAATGTGCAACAAAAATATATCAACTTTGTAGAAGAAATTGAGCATAGCTGCTGTGCAGAGACATACTTACTATAGAACCATCCATCTCTTCTGACCTTCTGTCTTATAGTTCCTGGATTCTCTCTAGAGGATTTGCTTTTTTAAAAAGTATCACTGAATACCATTCACCTGCTACACGCACACTCACCATCTGCAGAGCCCCAGAAATCAGGGAGTATTTACTCCTGGCTTGGTTAAACAGATACTCACGAAAACAAGAGAGATTAAAATGCTGAGTTTCTCCCTTGCTGAGTTCAAGTGGTCTGCTCAGCAGTGAGATCTTCGCTGCCCTTGCCTGTTGTACTCAACCAAGGTAAAGCAGCAGTTGGGAAAGGAAAGCTGAACTCCAATGGAGATCAAACCCTTATGAAGCTTACCATAGCCTCTACCTTGGTTTTACTGGCAAGGTTCACAAAGATGTCGGGGCTGCTAATTAGATTAACAAATAGAAGCTGAGAATGAAGCACAAGTGAAAGCAATTTTATTTCAAGATGCAGTTGTTTGTGACTTTGAAATTTTGAGAAAACTGAATGTAGTTTCGGCTTCGTTTAATGGAAAAGTAGGGTTCAAAATGAATAAACACTAGACATTGATCATTAAGCTTGTAGCATATCACCACAATATGTTCTGATAGATTCTTATGGACTCATATATTCTGATATGAAAAGCAAAAACTGAGCTTTTCACAATTCCCATGAAGATGTTAGGAACCATCTCTTTACTTAAAGTAAGTAACAAAAAGCTATGTATGAAGGATGTGGGGATAGGTAAAGAAGGACGCCTAGTACATATGAATGGAACCTTTGAAGTTCGGGTTTCACTCTGCTGACTTATTTCACTGTCACAAGGAGACAGTAGACTGCATTAGAACCTGATGTAGCACAGATAGACCATGTACATGCACAACAAAACCACAGAATATGGTTTGAAAAAAATTCTGTTCCTTGTGCCTGATTCTTTCTGTCCTTTGTACAGAATTTTTATTTGTTTGTCTCTCCTCCCTGACCATTTAAAAATGCTTTACACTGATGCTGAACTCTTTTGCCATCACATTTGATCTTTCTGACAATTTGATAGTCTCTATTGTTTGGATAATTTACTTATGTTTCCCAGTGTAATACGTGTAATGGATTTATCATCAATTGTTGTCCCCAAAGCTTTACTATCAACTGCTTCTTCTCTTACACAGAAGCAGCTGAATGTGTATAAACACGTGTTTCTAGATGTTGGACACAGTAAATAGCTCTCTTCATGTCTGTGATCTCAAGCCAATCTAATGTGTACTATTAAAAGCAAGGAATGGCATTCACCCTTGAGAGCTTATTCATGAGAAAAATTCTGTAAGCATGCTAAAATTTAAAAAATACTTAAGTTAAAATTATTAAAATACAGTACAAATCCTACAAGATACTTCAAAAAAACATTTCCTCCTATATTATTTGTTGTCAAGAAAGTTATTTGAGATATAATAGTCATGGATTTGTGGGAAAAATCTTTGTTTAATAAACACTCCTAGGGTACAATATTGTAAATTCTCTGAGGAAACACATAGGTCAAATCTTTGAATGTGAGAATTATTTTTAAATGTTAAATCTCATCTAATTCATGTTTTAGAATATGTGAGACACCATAACATAAGTTTATTCCAAACAACACTGACACAATTAAGGTCACGCACTCATGATTTTTAAGTTCACTTTTGGAGAATGCAAATTATTTTCAGTTTTTAAAGATAGCCTAGTGAATTGACACAGACTGAACATAACTGAAGTTGTTTAACTGTTAAATTTTAAGAATGTTTTACTTTCTTTGGTCTATGACTTTTGACTTTCAAAGGCATGCTAAATTTGAAAACAAGCACAAAAAGGAGAACTACTGTGGGGAAACCCAACCAAATAAACACTCCGCACTCCATCCTGTGGTGACCAACTCTGGAATTAGAAAAAAAAAGAAAAAATATGAAGGTGACTGTGACAGTCCCTCTCTCTCTACCTTCATGGGAACCCTCAGTGCAAATGATGAGAAAATTATGAATGGGCAGAGCGATTCCCACTGGATGTTTCTAAAGGAACTCATCAAAAAAATTTAAAAGAAACATTCCTGAAATAGTTGAAAAACCTAAATATGATACTCATTTGAAGAAGGTACCATATCATATACCAAAAGAAATAAAAGGGCTAAGGATAATTTCCTCTAACATTAAAAGCAATGGAGTTCACATGTAGGGGATATGGGAGAAACATTTGTGACCCATTGTCTACCAGGCTGCAGAGAGCATCTAGACAACAGGACCCAAGTCATATGGTCCACATTAACGCATTCCCAGAACTCTTCCCACTCACCTCGTTGAGCTTATGTGAAAAAAAAAAATAGAATTTGATAAATATAACAAATGTGCCTTTATGATAAATGAAGTGGCTTATTATATAATAATACTATGGTAAAATAACAATAAAGGCCTCTGTGGGATTTCCAGTTGAACAGAAGCACTAATATGCTTTGTATACATATAACATCATACGTCAAATATAATGACCTAGAAATTCAATCTTAGACATGTGGCTAAGTCTAGTACACCAAAGGACTGTGATTCCCATAATTGAAATATACTAGTCATGTGACTTTACAAACAGCATGTGATTCTATTGGAAATTTCCATATCTGGACAACTGGATTCTCTGGCTATTCTCCCTCAGATATTCTTATTTATATATTTTAGAGTTCTGTGTAAGCTTGCATTTTATGTTTAAGTTTTATTTATGAATGTTTATCTTATTGAATCCACATGCTTTTTTTACAGGCAATTTTCTCAGTAGCTGTCCATGTAGCTGTGTTTTCTGAGGCCTCTGTGTGCCTAAATTTTACATTATAGACTATAAATGTCTTTCTCCATTCACTGAATCTTGGCTGACCATTGCTCTGTCTGCTGTTGTCTCTCTTCTAGTGAGCAGCAGTGGGTATATTGTATTGAATCCTTGAAGTAAGGGAGTCTGAACTCTTTCCCTCCTTCAAAGCCCTAACCAGTCACCAAGTTCTGTTTTTACACACAGCAGTCTAGTTGCCATCAAACAAATCGTAGCACTTTAATCCAAATGCTCCATTCATAAGCTCTGTCTCCCGCCGGAGCCAGACAGAGATCACAATGGCGGCACAGCCCAGAAAGCCGGCATTTTAAAACAGCCAGTTTTTTCCTGCTGCCGAGTCAGGACAATTTCTTTGCGGCACGCAACCCAGAAACAGCAAAAAGCTGTCTTAAATTCTCTCTCTCTC
>NW_026068010.1:5670402-5671257 GCF_014885135.2 Alexandromys fortis
AACATTACTAAAGATTAAATTGTAAATCAAACCCTATGCAATAATAGTGGGGGACTTAAACACCCCATTCTCACCAATGGACAGGTAAAGCAGACAAAACCTAAAAGAGAAATAAGAAGACTAACAGATTAATGAATCAAATGTAATTTACAAACACCTACAAATCATTCTACCCAAACACAAAAGAATATACCTTCTTCTCAACACCTCATGGAACCTTCTCTAAAACTGACCAAATGCTTGGTAGTAAAGCAAATCTCGACAGATACAACAAAAAATGGAGTAACCCTATGGATCTTATTGACCTCTGTGGTTTAACACAGGTGTTCAACAGTAATACTAATTTTTGAAAAACCACTAACACATGGTGAAGGCGCAAGTCGCAAACAATGCCACAACAGTTTGGAATTATGATTAATATGGTGGTATTTATTTAAAGGGGAAAACTTACAGATAACCATCCCAGACAACAGCCCTCTGTGCAATCAGGAAGGAGTCTAGTCGCCAGAAACGGAGCAGGTAGCGAAGAGAGCAAGAAGGGAAGTAGCCGCTTTTTTTTTAAGGGACAGAGACCACACCCCAATGGGCTGGTATCTCAGTGGCTATAGGCTGGAGGAGCAGAAGGACCTCCTGCAACAACATGGAAAATAAACAGTGCTCTACTGAACCACCCCTGGGACTCAGAAAGATATAAACAAAAAAATCAAAGACTTCCTAGAGTTCAACTATAATGAAGGCATAGTGTACCAAAACCTATGGGACACTATGAAAGCAGTGCTAAAAGGATAGTTCATAGCATTAAGTGCCCACATAAAGAATGCGAAGGAAGCTCACACTAGTGACCTAATAGCACAC
>NW_026068011.1:0-2544 GCF_014885135.2 Alexandromys fortis
AACTGCATCAAATTAGTGCTGTCCTTGTGCCCATGGGTGTAGAGCCATCCACTGGAGTGTAAGCAATCTACCTGTGACCAAACCTCCAGAGAAAACTGACTCCTCCTCCTCTAGCTGCCATGAACTGCCAATGGTTCCCTAGCCAGGGCTGGAGTCCCATGAGACCCTCTTTCATCCATGCTAGAATGTGACTGGCTTGATCTTGTGCGGGCAACCATAGTTACTGTAGCAGCCATGGGACGTCCAGAAGAGAGTATTTTACTTAAAGGTTGTGGTTTACATTTTAGTATTTCTAAACTGGTTTTTTTAGAAGTCACGTGCTCACAATTCGTGTAATTGCTTGTTTTAATTGTATCATCTGTTTTTCCTTGTGCATGAATATCAGTCATTCCTGAAAAACACCAAATGCTTATTTTATTTTTAAATGTTTTTATTTATTTGTTTATCTATATGTCTTCCTTTCTCCTTCCTTCCTTCCTTCTTTCCCTCCTTCCTTCCTTCTTTCCTTTCTTCCTTCCTTTCTCTCCCTCCCTCTCTTTCCTTCTCTTTTTCTTTCTTTCATGTGTGTATGAGTATGTGTACATGCACATAGAGTGAAGGTGCTAATGAAGTCCAAAAGAGGGCATCAGATTCCCAGAGCTGGATTAACAGGTGGATGTGAACCCATCTGATGTAAATGCTAAGAATCAAATTCAGTCTTAACTTCTAAGGTCTCTCTCCAGCTCCTGAAGAATTTTTTTATTGTACAATGCAGTATTATATGCATTTTTAAGAGGAAATACTATCATTAGTTTAGTTCACTGGCTATTCCTCATGGCATTAATTTTATTCACTTGTTTTATAATTTTTGTTTGAGGGCTAAAGGTATATGTGTGTGTGTGATTATGTGCATACGTGTGTGCTTGTGTGTATATGTACATGTGTGTATGAATGTGTGCACATGGGTATATATGTGCATAAATGTTTATTATAGATATTTGTGACTTTCTTGACACTGTGTTTATTCTTCCCCCTTCCTTAACTCTTCAAGAATGATCCTTTGGACCCCAAACTAGGGATTCTGATTACTTAGAGCATTTTTTTTGTGGGGACGAAACAGGGCTAGAACTGATCCTCAAGTTTACAGGCAGCCTGTGTTCCTCCTGCATTCCCAGACAGCATCATTACATCCATGGCCCCAGAGTTGGCCTTGCCATCTTTGTAGGTAACAGAAAAGATATTGACCCAAGACATGCTTTACTTCAGGGGACCTGACTTTGGCCTTTAAATGTCTTTGAGAGTCATTATGATATTGAAACCCAGTAGACTGATATCTTCAGCTCTTTATCTGTTTCATGTTGTGGTACAATTATACAATAGTATGTATATTCCAATCCTACAGCAACAGTATAGCCTGGTTAATTTACATAGTTTGTGAGAGTAATATTATATATTGTATGGTTTGAGGTTCTGTATGAACCTTTTTTGGTCTCCTTAAGCATTGTGTGTATGTGGTGCACAGACATACCTGTCAGCAAAACACCCATACACATAAAATAAAAATAAATAAATCTTTACAAAAACATTACGTTCCTTAGAATACTTGGGATGAAAGTGATGCAAGACATACTATATCCTTTTTACTCATATTTCTATCTTTTTGCAGCACAACTATTACAAATCACTGACAAGCTGGGTTAATAGAGTGTCTCTTTAAAAGTCTTTCTTTCTACAAGAAATGTTTAAAGGAAGTAGAAAATTAAAGAGGCCAGAATTTATTCTTTCACAAAATGAGTGTTTCTCAAGTCAGCAAGACTGGTTAACATTGACCTTACTTTTAAACTTAAACATGTGCAGTTTAGCACTTTTGAGAGTTCAGTGCTTAGTGCTTGGGTGTTAGCCATTGTCTTCAGGGCCTGGCTCAATACCTTTCTTCTTTAGAAGCCCTTTCTCACCCCTCAACCTCTCCTTTGCATCCTCCCATTTTTCCTTATGAATGTTCTAAGATTTTTAATTAGTGACTTCTGCAGAGGGTCGATTTGATCTGGAATTTTTCTGTTTCATTCTTACCTTCTCAAGAATGTAGTCTTAGAAGGGTGACCTATGTCTTCTCCACTTTGTATGAGTGCACTGTGGCTTATGCAATGATAAATACATATTACATACAGATTTATCTGCTTAAAGGTGAAAGTACTGGTTCCACTTAGAAGTCTCTCCCCCAGGTGCACATATAACTTGCACATCCAAGATATGAATTTATTTTTGCAGTGTGTTTGATCTCATACCTTCAGTGCTGTATAACTGGAGAACTGTAGAGTCAGAATGGATACTAGGGACAGATGGTCCAGTGGTTTGTTGAACGTTTTCTTATTTAGGGAACACTGCCTTCCAAGATTTAATTCTAAAAAGTTCAGATACAGGTGATGGAGGAAGGTCATTGGTTAATTATAATAAACCAACTGCTTGGCCTCATAGCTTAGAACATAGATGGGAGGACTAAACAGAATAGAATTCTGGGCGGAAGAGGAATTGAGGTCAGACTCTGCTCTGCTCCTGGACAGACCC
>NW_026068011.1:5416-8894 GCF_014885135.2 Alexandromys fortis
ACACACATCATTAGAAATGGGCTAGTCCAGGTGTGAGAATTAGCCTGTAAGGGCTAGAGTTCATAGGCCAAGCAGTTCTTAAATGAATACAGTTTGTGTGTTGTTATTTTGGGCATAAGCTAGCCAAGTGGTCGGGGTATTGGGGACGCAGCCCCGCCACTCATATTTCAACATACAGGAATATTTTTGTCCTTGCTACCTGACATCTCTAGGGTAGACACCCCTCCCCTGTGCCTACATAGCCTTGCTGTTGTCTCTGCCATCTTCTAGAATGTGATCCAGTGCAAGACTGAAGAATCCTGAATACATGAAGCATATCTGAATATCTGTAATGTAGTCCAGGTCCTGTGGGGGAAACAGCTTCTCTAAAGCCACATGGGTGGCAGAGGAGCCAGACATAGGATTATTGATCTGCTTCTACTTTCCTACAACATCCAGACAGAGTTTTTTTTTTAAAGGCAAAATCTTACATTTGACTATAAACAAACTTTTACCAAGTGTTTGTTTCTTTTTACCTTGTACCTCCGGATGCTGTCTCTTGTGTTAAGACCTGAACAGCAGAGTCTACTAAACCTGCTGCTAAAGCTACCAGCTTGGTCATCTGGGACAGTCTATCTCCCATCTGGGATACATGAGAACCCATGGGATTAGCCTCCTAAAAAGTTCATTGAGTGTACACCAAAGAATAATCATTTAGAGCTAGAGATATAGCTTATCAGTTAAAAGCATGTACTGCTTTTGCAGAGGAATCAATTCAATTCCCAGCATCTGTATCTCACTGCAGTGACTCACAACATCCTGTACTCCAGCTTTAGAGAGATCTGACACCTCTGACCTCCATAGGCTACTGCATTCATGTGAGCATATCTAGAAATAGACTCATAAAACTACACATGATTCAAATAAATGAATACTCATTTAGCTTAAACCATCAATTCCTTCCAGCCATCATGAAGCCTCTGATACAGACACAATACTCATAACCTGCTATGATCAGTCACATGTTTAAACTGGCTGACAATCTTGAAGGTAATTTTAAGGATCGTGTTCCAATGATTTCCACATTGAAATGATGATAATATTAGAATTATTTTCAAAAATATTTATTGTTAAATTTTTACTGGTGTGTATGGGCATGTCTACATATGTGTGGGTATGTGCATATGAGGGCAAATGCCCATGAAGGCTAGAAGGGTGTAATAAGGAGTGGCGGCCTGTGTTCCCACCTGGCTCCCGCACAGCTAGCTTTATACCCAAAATAACAACACACAAATTGTATTCTTTTAAACACTGCTTGGTCCATTAGTTCTAGCCTCTTATTGGCTAATTCTCACATCTTGATTAACCCATTTCTATTTATGTGTGTAACACTACAAAGTGGTGGCTTACCGGGAAAGATTCCAGCCTACATCCGTCTTGGGTCGGAGAATCATGGTGATTGTTCATTGCTTTCTTCCCAGCATTCTGTTCTGTCTACTCCACCCACCTAATTTTCTGCCCTATCAAAAGGCCAAGGCAGTCTCTTTATTAATTAACCAATGAAAGCAACAGATAGACAGATGACCCACCTACATCAGAAGAGGGAACCTGAGTTGCAGATAGTTGTGAGCTGCCTGGTATGGGTGCTAGGAACAGAATTCAGGTCCTACAGGAGAACAGAAAGTGCTCATAACTGCCTAGCCATATCCCTAGCAACAAGAACTATTTATAGATGAGTCTAGTTGAGGTTAGGAGTAGATAAATAATTAGTCTGGTGTTGCAAAGTTCAGACTAATGGAATTAGGTTTAAGTCCAGATTCTTTTGTCTTTGAATTTTGTATTCTTTATGTCCTTTAAAAGGCAGAATCCTGGACAGAACATACCACTGATCTGAGCCAGTTGGGTAGGTTTTATGTACAGAGATGCACCATTAATCTCATATTACTGGGGAATGAGCTTTTTCTACATAAGTGAATATTTCATGTAATGAAAGCTTTAAGCACCAAAGCTAACTAAAAACCTGCCCATTTTGAAGGGAATCTTTCTAGCTTCTGTTAGATAATTTTCTTCTGTAGATGATTTCCTCTGCCAGCCTGATTTTCTGTGTTTTTTTTTTCCATTTCCTAATGTTGTCTACCATCTGTAGAAACAGTGCTACCCAGGCCCAGAGCCAGTGGAGTATGGGACTAGAAACGCATGGGAGTCTTTCCAGTTTTGGAAATTGGAGCTTAAGTTTGAGGTTCTATTGCTTATAGAAATGTAGATTGATTTAAGCCCTGGGATGTTGGGGGAGGGTCCCCCAACAAATAGGTGTGCCAACAAGAGGCTGACTACATCCATGTAAAACCTGAGAAAGCTTAGAAAGGAATTCTAGATACAAAGGAACAGAGTTAAGCACAAGTTTTTGGTAGCCAGCATTTATTTTTCAGATGGGCCTTGTTTACTGGCAGCAAGTAGGAATGCCATGGCTCCTTTAGGTGAGGTCTTCCTGATTCAGCAGTAGAAAAAAAAGCGAGGTTTTGAAATGGTGGCTTACTGGTTTGTGCTGCCAGAATGAACTCTGGCTCTTTCAGGAGGCTGAACACTTGAATGGGGTTTTTAGGCGGTGTGCTGCAAGTTACTTGGTGGCAGCATGGGATAACTAGTTAGCAGAGTTGAGGTGGTGAGCATGGCTCCCATCAGGGAGTCTCAGAGGCAGTGAACATGCCTCTGCCATGTTGGACTGGGCAGAGCCAAAAGGCAGATCTGCCTTAGTCCTAGCCAAGCCGCTTAGTATTTTAAGAAGTGGTCCTGGTCAGAAAAGGATTACAGATGTACAATAGGACAGTTTCAGGTATAAAAGACCTCTAAACAAGACACAGTGTGTTTAAAAAATGTATGTAGGCTTGGCAGAGACAGGAAAAAGAGTATAGAGAATTATAAAGGGAAGTAAATGGTTTTAAAAAATAAAACAAAGTCTTTAAAGAGACAGAGTACAGACAGTCATATATTAAAGGAATAAAGAAAAATAAGCCATATAAAGATGGAATATGCACAGAGAGTCTGGATTATGTATATTATTGTGTCTTCTTTAAATTATTTGACTGGGAAGGAGCTAAGTACAGAGAAACATTTCATTGTGTGGGCTGCTAAGCTAAACCAACATATATATTTTAAAGGTATCTTGACTTTAAAATTTGGGTCTAAGGTTTTGTTGCTTTGTAAAAGAGGTTTTTCTTTTGTTTCCACAGAGGATGAGAACTTGTGGATTCCTTACAGACTAGTGTGATTGATGGACTAAGACCCTCCCCAAAACATTGCCATAAACATCTCCAAAAATTATTTCACCCAACAAAAAGCAGGAAGAAGTTTGTTGAGAACTATACCCAAATTCCCTAAATGATTGTTTATAAATGCTTGTTTATACTTAGAGGGGAATATGCTATAGAGATGGATACTTTGCATTGGTATGGATCTTGGTTTATTGGTACAAATTATTTAAGGTCAGTTTATACACACA
>NW_026068011.1:14922-60533 GCF_014885135.2 Alexandromys fortis
CTTGATAACTCTTTTGTTATATGTAACTATGTAATTTTACTATGTTAAAGTTAAAATCTTCCTTTTTATTTAGACAGAAAAGGGGAGATGATGTAGAAAGTCCTTCTGCTATTATTGGTTAATGAATAAGGAAGCTGCTTTGGCCTGGTAGAGCAGAGTAGAGCTAGGTGGGGAAAATTAAGCTGAATGCTGGAAGAAAGTAGGTGGAGTCAGTGAGAAGCTACGTAGCCACTGCTGGAGACAGATACCTCCACTGGAGCCCACCAAAATTTTGTCCATAGGCTATGACCTTGTGGTGATGCACAGATGAACGGAGATGGGTTAGTTCGAATATAAGAGCTAGATAGCAATATGCTCAAGCTATTGGCCAAACAATAATGCAAATAATAAAGTTTCTGAGTGATTATTTCAGGTCTGAACAGCTGGGAATGAATGAGCAGCCTCCAACAACACCAGGGTATTTTTATAATCAGGGAAGCATGATTTAAATTTCACACCATCACGTGCCTCAGTAGCAGGCATTACTGGCCCGGTGTGTGAGAACCTGTGGTTGAGTTAGCCCAATGGAAGCTGCAAAGGCTTATGGGAAGGATAACTACTGCTCAGCAGAACTGAAGTCCTGACGGTGTCTCTCCAGGGCCATTTTCCTAAGATAGGGCTCTAGCTCAACATTCGTGGCATTTCATCATTCCTCACTTTTTAGTAGCTTCTTATCATTGAAAGAAAGCTAATGACCTTATACAATCTGTTATTTTTGCTTCATCACCCACTTTCAATATGAAATTAGGCACAATTTTTAGCTACAGTAATAGAAATGTTTGTCAATTGTCTATCCTTCTAGCATTTTCTGAAAGATCGAAGGCACAGAGATAGATGGGTGGAGAGGTGGGGAGGATCTGGGAGGTGAAAAAGGAAAGGAATTTGTGATCAGAAAAGATTATATGGAAAGAATAATTTTCAATAAAAATGTGTCACTTCCAGGAATTAATAATTTGTTTTCCTCCCACTTGATTCTTTGCCTATTTCTTGTAACTAATTATTTTTAAATTGTCCAACCCTAGTAACCATGGTCTTCTCCAGACAAAAGCATTGCTTTCCTATTATTCTTAGAAATGCTCTTCTGAGAGCTCTCCATCCTCTTCTTCCCCTCTGGTTAGGCTGTAGTCTGGGAATGCTGTACACTTGTTCTGCTGATTCTCCTCTTTGTTTCTACCTCCCACTTTCTCTTCCCCAGTTTACTTCTCAGCTTCAGTGGACCACGTTTTCAGTAGCTTACTAAGAAATCATGAATGAGAGGTAGTTTACTTGATCGTGGAATTCTCAATATGTATTATTCTTTCTTCACTCTTAATTGATAATTTGTCTAAGTATAGAATTCTGGGGTTCTGGCTTTAGTTTTCCATTTGAAACAGTTGCTTCATTGTCTTGCAGCTTAGAGCACTTGTTGAGAAGTCTGAGCTAATAATTATTTGTGGATTGATGATTTCACTGCCTGTATCTTCAGGGCTATGCAATTTTGCAGCCAGGTTGTGTGAGCCATCTCATCACCAAGACAAAAACTATATAAAAGTAGGAAGTTCTTATTTTAGTTCACACTTTCAGAGGTTTCAAAATGTCATTGTTAACTAGACTGAAAGATGGTCATGGCAAAGCTGAGCAGATCACTTCTTGACAGCCAGGAAAGAGGTGGAGAGGAAGGGTAGAAGGGAAGAAGGAACGAAGAGAGGGAGACAGAGACAGAGACAGAGAGACAGAGAGAATGGGTAGATGCCAAATAAGCTGCCTTTTTCATGCCTTTTGTGTCCCTTTGGGGATGGCATCTGGGTCTCCACCCTTCAGTTAATCCTCCTGAAAACATTTCAAGGACACAATCAGAGGTGTGTTTTCCTAATCTCCAAGGCCTCTTGGTTCAGCAAGATTACAGTGAAGAAAAGCATCTCACAGCCAGTAGACTTTCCAACTGAGGACTCAATGCCTAAGAGATGAGGGAAATATTGCACATCAGTATTTTGATACTGAATCTTTTTCTCTGTTTTCTTTTCAAGACAGGATCTCTCTTTGTAGCCCTGGCTGTCCTGGAACTCACTTTTTATACCAGGCCTGCCACAAACTCACAGAGATCTGCCTGCCTCTGCCTCCCTAGTGCTGGGATTAAAAGTGTACACTACTGACACCCTGCCAAAGATATTCTTATTATCAAACTGGTTGATAATAATTCTAGTATTTAAAAAATGCCATTATGCAGATACATTGTACACAATGCTATGTTACATAAGGACATTTTCATACAAGTATATAATGTACACTGAACACATTCCCAATATTATCCTACCTTTTTTCTTTTCCTTCCCTCCAATTAGTTTTCATTATTTCCTAGACACTTTCTCACATGTACAGCTTCCTGTATTTATATAAAATGTTGGAGCAACAAATGAGATAACGTATCTGCCATTGGTGTTTTTGAGACTAGCTAGATATGATTATCTCTAGTTACATCAATTTCCCTGCAAATGACATCACTTTATTGTTGACTGAAGGCTGCTTGTTCATTTTCAGCTTCCCAGACCCAAAATAATCACACAATAACTGTATTATTTGCAATACTGTTTGGCCAATAACGTAAGTGTATTACTAGCTAGCTCTTACATCTAGGATTAACCCATTTTTATTATTTTGTATTTTACCATGAGGCTCATGGCCTACCAGCAAGGTTCCAGCTAGCAGCTCACGTCTTTCCCCTCTGATGGCTACATGGTGTCTTCTGACTCTGCCTACTCTCTCTACATATCTTTTCCAGCCTGGCTATTTTCTTTTAAGCCGTTGGCTGAAAGCAGCTTCTTTAGTCATTAACCAATAAAGGCAACACATATGCAGAAGGACTTCCCACACCAGTTTATGGCTTTTTTTTTCCTGTTGTGGATATATCTATAAGCTGTCACTGTTTTAAAGATCAGGGCTTAAGGGTATTTAAAGCCTCATGCTTTAGTTATAGACACGATCCACGCCCTGTGTGCCCCCCAGCAGCTGAGACCTTGGTTGTAGATGTCCATCTATGCCCTGTGTGACCCCCCCCAGCTGAGACCCTAGTTGTACATGTTCATCCATGCCCTATGTGCCCCTCACCAGCTGAGACCCTGGTCGTAGAGGTCCATCCATGCCCTGTGTTTCCCGTTTACCCCACTGAATCTCTGGGCCAATCCTCTGGAGCTTTACCTTTAAGGAGTAAATCTTCAGCTTCCTGCCAAAGTAGAAAATAGGGTGTAAGGTTTTTAACCACTGTTAACAGACGTTAGATGAATTCCCCTGTTTGCAGCCCAGCTGCCCCATGCCTTCTGTCTGCTGCCTTTGATTTTTCAGTCTTTCAGGGATCAGAGGCCTGAGCTGGATGGTTTCCCAACGGCTCTCTTCTGCGAGCCATTTCCACTCTGCTTTACCAGCTCTGGTAATTTATTTAATGTTTTCCAGTCTACGAATGTTGGCTGACATTTCTTTTTCTACTGTATATCTTTCTCTCTGTTCTTTCCCTGGTGAAACATCACACACACGCGCGCACACACACCACTTTCTTTTCTTTTCTTTTCTTTTCTTTTCTTTTCTTTTCTTTTCTTTTCTTTTCTTTCCTTTCCTTTCCTTTCCTTTCCTTCCCTTTCCCTTTCTTTCTTTCTTTCTTTCTTTCTTTCTTTCTTTCTTCCTTCCTTCCTTCCTTCCTTCCTTCCTTCCTTCCTTTCTTTTTAAGTAGGGCATTTAAAAGAAGCAGAAACAAATATGTTTAATCCACCATGTTCAATCAGAAACTTTTTTGGGGGGCCATTTTTGTGATTACTGACTGGAAGTAGTTTCAATTTTTATTGCTCAGTTTTGGCAACCAACAAGAATGTTGATCACAGTATGTGGGAGAGTCTTTGGAAGAATTTTCATGTGTGTCATTTGTATCTGCATTAAGTGTTCTATAATAGTGCTTCTGAAGTAAATTACCTCCCTCCTTCTCTCCCTCCCTCCCTCCCTTCCTCCTTTCCTTCCTTTACCTAACCACTTCTGTGCCACACACTGGGTGTATCACCGTGAGCTAGACAAGCTTCCCACCTGTTGAATTTCTCTGTCTTCTCCTTTGGATGTAGTGATCTTGACTATTTGTTCGTTATTTTTTTTTTCTTTTAGCTCAACACTTATCATTTCTGTGGCAAAATACTGGACCGAGCACAATGAGGAGAGGAACAGTCCGCCCTGACAGGGAAGTCACCATGGCAGGAGCCCGAGGCAGCTGTCCCGCAGCAGCCGCAGTCAGGAAGCAGAGAGTGGCGCCTGCTGGTGCTCAGCTCACATTTTCCCTCTGACTCAGTCCCGGACCCCAGCCTGAGGAGTTGTGAAACACAAAGTTGGTGTAGATCTTCCTACCTCAGCTAATTTAACCTAGAAACCCCTTCCCAGACATTCCCAGAAGTCTGTCTCCTATGCATCCTAGAGTCTTTCACATCGACGATGAACAATGCCATCAGGACATTTCAGTTCAACCCTAAAGAATGTTAACACACACATTCACAGCCAAGAAAGACCTTATCAACTGTTCTTCTTTGCCTCCCATCTGAGTTTAAGGCTGATCTCAGCAAAAGTCAGATTTGGAAACTACTTCCTATTGTTATGACTCTTGTCCTTCATTGTTGAAATAAAATCTTAAATTATCCAGATGGATAAAGCTTTATTAGTTTATTTGCTTCCTCTGATTTGTCCTTTTGATTGTGGCGTTTGCCTGGCAAGCAAGCGAAATCAAGTTTGCTAGGCTGCTGTATAAGGACGACTAGCTAGATTCTGAGTATGGATGCGCACAGTCCTGGGAATTTAAGATGCACAGACTCTGCAACATTAATCTACGCTTCTTTTTTACTGTCCGGCTTTTGACCCATAGCCGTATTCTTGAGAGTTAAAATAGTCAGACAGGGACTCCTGGGGATACAAGGACTTTAGAGCTGGAAGAGAACTTGGAGGGCTTGAAATAAAATCCTCTCAGCTTATAGCTGAATGCAGGAGTCCCTGCCCCGAGATGGTGAATGCAGGAGTTTCTGCCCAGGGAGGATAGAATATTGCTCAAGGTTTCATGGTGAGTGTCTGGCCTATCCAAGGCTAGACTTCAGATTTCTGGAGCTCTAGCTGAGAAGGGAAGATGGCACACTTAGTTAAATATTTGCTATACTAGGGTGAGCCTCTGAATTTGGTCCCCAACACCCATGAAAAAAGTGAGGTGCAAAACTTTAATTTTTTAGATCATACTGTCTACTAATATACACACACATATGTATATATATATTGCAAAAAAGGTTTCTTTTGGGCCACCAGCTAGCTCCCAAATCACAACAGGGAGATTTAGTATTAGTTATGAACGCTTGGCCTTATCTTATGCTTGTTTCTTGCTAGATCTTATAACTTATATTAACCTGTTTCTCCTCATCTACATCTTGAAATTGGGGCTTTTTACCTTTCTTACTATATGCTTTCTTTGCTCTGTGCCTGGCTTGCTGGAGGCTGCCTGTCCGGCTGACCCCAAACAGCTCCCCCCTCTCTTCTGTCATTCTCTTCTCTCCTACTTATTTTCTCTGCCACCAGCCCCACCTTTCCCTCTCTTGCCTAGCTTTTGGCCATTCAGCTTTTGAAAAATTTATTTAATTTTATGCATGTTGGTGTGTCGGTGTCAAGATTCCCTGGAAATGAGCTATAGACAGATGTGATGCCATGTGGGTCCTGGGAATGTTTGAACCTGGGTCCTCTGAAAAGGAAGTCAGTGCTCCTAACTGTTGAACCATTTCTTCAGCCCTGGCCATTCAGTTTTTAAAAGACCAATTACGTGCCTTAGGCAGGCAAGGTGAAACAGCAACACATGTTAAATTAAATTAACAAATGCAGCATAAACAAACGTAACACACTTTTGCATAGTTAAAGCAGTGTTCCCCAACAATATGTTTACATCCTAACTCCTTTCCCTTTCTTCACCCCAAATCCTCTGCTGCCAGCAGTGCTGGTTTCAGAGTCACCACAGAAACACACCTCTGGGCACGTGCATCTCTATGGGATTTGGGTATTTTAAATAAAGTGTGTCTTTTTCAAACAACAACAAAGCAGAATGTGCACTTGCAGTCCCAGTGCTGCGGACAGACAGGAGGATCCCCAGGACTCACTGGCCAGTCAACCTAGCGCATTGCTCAGTTTCCTGTAAAAGCCGAAGACTATCTCATGCCTGGGGAATGCTACCTGTGACTGACCTCCGGCCTCCACTTTCACATACACACGTCTACCAGTACACACATACCATCCATACATGTGCGTACACTGTAAATGCTCAAACTAATATCTCAAGAAGCAGGTATTTTTTTAAATAGCAGCCAGTTCTGATAATGAGAGGAAGTGGCTCTCCTTAGAGTGCCAGAGCATCTGTATATCGAGCAGACCCACGACTGAACGAGTGGAGCTCTAATGCCTGCACCGTTCTGCTGTGTGATGTAATTACACCCTCACTTCAGCTTAACCGGAAAAGAGCTTGCGTTTACAGCACACATGATCGTTACGTGTTTTCTGCTGATCACTACTTAACAAGTTATTCCGCAGGAGAGCTTTGTTAGCTTTAATAGCCCTTAAATTACTTCTGGCAATTACCTGTATCACTTTCAACTCCATGGAGGTTATTAAAAATCTCTCATGGCAACTGTAAAGAAATGAGAAAATAGGTGAAGATGAAATTATGTCCGCTCCCCCGAGGCATTAGCTTGGAATGTGTTTGCATTGCTTTTATGTGCGGAGATAAATTTAGTTTAAGAAAGGGGGAAAAATCCCTAACCTTTGAGGCTTCTTCATCATCCTAAAATCAGACATATCTCATTGAAAAAAAATCCCACCTGGCCAGACTGGTTTCACTTTTATCCTCACAAGACAACTGGGAGCTACTTTTATTGAGATTTAATAAGTTTCTCTTGAATCTCAGGCATTACTGAGGTACCAGTAATGTTGCATATTCTAGTTCCTTTGATCCTCAAAGAACCTATCTATTCTGTACATTTGAGAGCTAAGAAATCAGGTTTACAGAAGCCGAAGAGAGCAAGTGTGTGGGAGTGATCGTCAGGCTCATTCCAGAATGTATTGTCATGTGCTACTTAGCTAATGATGGATGTGCGGGCGAGCAGAGGAGCCTCTACGGTATTTTGTAAGAGTCAGAGGATATTTGATGTCTCCTGAGTCCTATCTGATTGATGGGATTCCATTATTCCTCTTAATCCTGTGGGCCAAAGAACTTTCATTCTGCCATTCTCTTGTGGAAATTAGATTACAGATAGAATGTCAAACACCATGTATGACATTCTCAAATGTATTTCCAACAGCATGTCCAACCAGTGTGTGTGTGTGTGTGTGTGTGTGTGTGTGTGTGTGTGTGTGTGGAGGAGGACAGTGGCTACCAACTTTTTGTGCTATGGCCATCAAACTGTGGCCCAAGGACTGGCAGCCTCAAAATCATTTGTCCAAAAGCTAAATCCACGCTCCACCCCAAGCCATGATATCTACATTTTAAACAACATCGCCAGGTGGTACGGTTGTTCCCTGAGGATTGAAAGGCACCACTCCAAGGTGTGGGAGTGTGTTAGGAACATTTTTTCTTTTCTGGTGGAAGGAATTGCCCATTTGGAGGGTAGGATAAGAGGTCCTCTCTGTAGAAGAGAATCCTGCTCCCTAGAGGTACGTCACATATGAATCCCACACCATTCCAGTCCACTGGGGGATCTGCCCCAGCTAGCTAACCATGTACCTGCCTGCTGGGGTGTTTCTTACAATGTGATTTTCCCTAGGAATGCTACACACATTTTCCACTCAATGTGATGTGGGTGCTTCAGTTTCTGCCCTGGTAGAGAAAACCCTCCCATATCTTGCCACCCCCTAGATTTTGTTTTGCAGCCTATCCTTCCCCCGAGCCTCCATCTCCAGTTCTGACTTAATTCTGATCAGACTACTCCAAGGCTCTCATAGCGTTTTCAACTCACAAAGGCCAATGTCAAACACCGCCCATTCCCTCTTTTTCTCGTCTGTTAACAGTGAGCAGCAGCAGCTGTGGCACACCAGACGGTCCAGCTTGACGTGACATTCTTATGCAGCTGCTGAGCGCTGGCCACTCTGATGGTTGTGCTCTTAGTTCCAAGGGCAAATGAACATGAACTTTACATCTCCTCCCAATGTGCTGCCACAGGAGGACCACGTGTGTGGTTTTCCAGCACTGGTAGTGTGATTGGTCTGATGTAAGGAGGTTCAAGCATAAAACACACACTGTACTCCAGAAACTAAGAATGAAAAAAAAATATTAAAACCTTTAACATTTTAATTACAGATGGAATTAATAGACTACTACTTTGGACAGATTGGGATAAATAAACCATTGAAATTAGCTCCAGTTGATTCTTTGTACTTTTTAGAACGCAGTACCTGAATATTTCAAGGTCTATGTGTGGTCAGCCTTAGAGTTCCTCCCTGTTTGGGGGACAATAAAATCACAGAGGAAAGGGAGCCTTCAAGAGAGTAGGGGGCTGAAGGGACTTCCCAGGTGAGGGGGGGGATTTTCTATTGGTCTCACAACTACGAAAGGGGTGAATTAACATCAAAGGGAATCATGAAAGCGTTTCTCTTTCATTCTAGCAATATTATTTTACTTCATAATCTATCGAGCCGGAAAACCAGACGGACTCCATTTCCTGCTGCAATGTGCGAGTGAGTCCAGCCCTGCCTGCTTGCTCGGCCCTAGGACTTCCTGACTTTCATATGGTCTCCTTGGAGATCTTGCCTGCACCTGCAGGCTGCAGCACAAGACAAATAAAATTCATTTCCAATTCTAGATGAAGGGTTAAGGATAGTTCAAGGTTTGTTTGTGGTGTCCTGTTTTCTTTGCTAAATGGTGACTTAAAATCAATTATAATCAAATGGGAAGAGGCAAAAGTTGCTGATTCTAGGGCCTGGGGACAGAAGGGAGGCTGGGACTTCACATTTTTTTGGTCCCTGAGATAAAAGCTGGTGCTTGTGAGCCAGGTTTATAGTGTGATTGATGGTTCTGAACTGCGGCACGTTTTCATGGGCTCCCAAAGTGCAGCCCAAGGACGCTGGACCTTCAGACAGGAGAGTGGTCATTCTCTAGGGTCTGCCTTGGATCTACTCATTTTTCTGCTATGCAAAACACAGGAGACCGAAGACCTGCAAAAGAGAGGGGGGTTATGAATAAAGCATAGGTTTGTTCAGTAACCATCAAATTATTTCCCTATGCCAAGCCCTGCTTGAGGTTGGAAGAACCCAAAAGAAACACCACAGATTTGTGGGTAACTGCTTTTGTCCCTATTTTGTGGGTGACCTAGGTGACTGCATACATATACCACAAGAAAGTGTGTGTTGTGGCCGTTTGTGAGTGACATGTTCCCCAGACGCTCATGAATTTATTTATTTTTCTTCAAATTTATTTATTTATGATATACACACACACATACATATGTATATGGTGCGTGTGCGAGAGAGGGTGTGTGTAAGGTCAGATGACAACTTTCAGAAGTCAGTTCTCACCCTCCATCTTTTTGAGGCACAGACTCTTCTGATCTTGCCCCTCTGCAGTGTGCTCCAGGCTAACCACCCCCAGCAACTGGCCCTGTGTGGTGTGCTCCAGGCTAGCTAGCCATAGCAACTGCCCCTCTGACGTGTGCTCTAGGCTAGGTGTGCCCAGCGCCTGGCCCTTCCCCTGGGTCCTGGGGATAAACTCAAGCCTCCATCATGTCTGTGCAGCTTGTGCTTTGTCACTGAGCCCCACCCGCCCACCCGCCCAGGCTCCGTGTACTTGGACACTTAGTTCCCAATACCACATAATGCATTTCATCAGAAATATATTTGTAATCCAATCTTACAAAGAAAAAATAAAAAATAAAGGAATATAATTAGAGAGGTTTATTATTAACTGCTTGCTTCCCCTAAAACAGCAACTGTCTGTGAACTGTGTGACGCAGTCGGTAGAATTTGCTGGGCATGCTTGTTCCAGGCTGGTATAGGTCCCCCATTCCTCAAAACCCACACGGAGAGCATAGCAGCTGATCACGGATGCTTTTCTACATCATAAATGCATACTGAGAAGGCAGGGGGTACTCAGAACCTACCTAGGCTGCCATCCTGGGTTCCAAGATACGTTCAGCATCCTGAAGTACAAACGGAAAGGGATGCAAAGAGCAAGTAAATGAGGCCAGGAGGGCATGATGGCTTTGCAGAGGACAGAGTTACTCAAGGTGTGGGTTACCTCAGGTAGGGGGTTATCTTAAGTTGGGGTTGCCATAGGTAGGCAATCACCTCAGGTGGGAGTTATATTAGGCAGGAGGTAGAGAAGATGCAAATCCATGGCCTCTCCCAAGATTCTTTCCTTCAAGCTACAAACATCGTGATGTTAGAAGATGCCCGCTCAGCCTGGGTCCAGATTTGGTATTCGGAGCCTTACCCCACTCTGGAGGGGTTTTGTTACCTCAGAGGATGCTCTGAATTTCTCTGTACCTTCCTTTCCCTGCCAGCGAGCGGAGGGGCCTGCTGGACTTGTTGGATTAATCAGCTAAGGTGTGGAGAGATGTCAGGAGACTCTCCTGAGAATCCAAATCAATACTATGCATGAAAACAAAGCCTGCCTTGAAGCCCCGAGCTCTGAAGGAGAAAGTCTCCACGCTGCTAAAACAAGTTAGAACAACGCAAAAGTGCCTAAAGCCAGTTCAGGAAATTTTACCTTCCCTTGCTTCTTTTTAGTCAGAAAGTTCGATGGTAAGTTTTGGTGTTCAGGTGTTTTCCCATAGTGTATTTGGGCATACTTGTGATAGCCATGGAGGCAGTGTTGGTTGGTGGTTACTCTAATCAGGTTCCTCTTGCCCCTTGTCTGCATACCCAGGGCTTCTATTCCTGCCCACTATGCTAAACTGAACCCTCTCACCTAGCATCACCTCTATTCTGAAACATTTCTCCTTCCACCCAAACATAATACGAACAGTGTTCACCCAGCCCTAGTGCCTGAAGCCTTGCTCACGAGTGCTGCTTAAAGCAGGGAAAATAGCTAGATGCTACTTAAAGTTTGGATATAATACCATGTCCTAGGGGAGAGTCTAATACTGCATGGTTTTGGTCAGGTCATTTGATGACTCTTGGTCAAGTTTATCATGTCTTATTAAATATGATTCAACATTATTAAATACAACTGTTAATAGGAGTAAGATTTCAGGGTACATGTTTGGCGAAGGAGCAGATAGCTACCTCCTCATACCCTGGGCTCTACCCACAGCGACCCTATACTGCCTTGCTATGTCTGTACTCTCTCACCCTGTGTTAGTCCCTCCTTGGTCTTGCTACTTCTGCTAGACTGAAGTGGGTTCTCAGAGCTGCCTGACCTCCGTAGGCATCCTACCACAGCTATGGTGGTACCCTGGCAAACCCAGATTTAAGTCAAACTAGAGCCAGCCATTAGGAAAAGATTAGTGGTCCTTGCTGTAATAGGGGCGCTCTCTCTCTCTCTCTCTCTCTCTCTCTCTCTCTCTCTCTCTCTCTCTGTCTCTCTCATGAGTGATGGCCTGGACTGCCTTAGTCATAGATTCTGAGTGACAAATCTGTTGTCCAGAATTAAAGCCTAAAGCTGCCCCCCCCCCCCGCCACAGTGGGGACCAAGAGATGCCAAGGAATCCATGCTCTAGAAAAAAAGCAACAAACAAACAAAAAACTCAAACCAACTATTTGCCAGCCTAGCCTCAAAAGGTGTCTGCTGGTCTAAGCAAGGGTCAGCTGATGGCTCTGAGAGCAGAGAAAGGGCAAGGTGCTCCTGGGGAGAGGTGCTTCCCACCCTGACTGCTTGGGGAAGGAGAAAGTGTCTTCCCCTTGACTCAAGCATGGGGCGTGGGAGGAATTGGGGTGCATCCCTTCTGAAGGTTATTTGGGAATGCTCAAATGGTATTTAATTTCCTTGGGGGGATGCTTGTTGCTGCAGTGCCCCACGCCCTCTGAGTGTGGGATGAAGGCAACTATCTGGAACTGGCTTTCTGTCTCCTGCTTTCTGGGCAAAGAAGGTGGTCAAGGAGGGAGGGTAAAGGAGACCCCGGGGGACAGCCATGATTACGTCACCAACCAGGCTCACAGCTCAGGCTCACAGCAGCAGATACTGCTAGGTGTTGAAAGCAGTCCCTGGGGAGGGTTACAGGGAGGCTGAGTTGCTTCTTCCATGGGGAGTTGTGGGACTCTATGGGGGTATTGGCAGCTGGCTGCCTGCTGCACAGAAAGTAGCTCTGACCAACGGCAAAGTGCCAAGACTGGCAACCGAGTAGAGAAGCTTTGTCCTTAACCTTACCCACCCTGTAGGCTGCAGAGTAGAGGGGGGGGGAAGTGCCCCAGGGGTCAGAGTCCTGCCCTTGCTCCCTGGGGCAGTTGGGGTCCCGCCTGCTTGTGCCTGAAGTGGCAAGATGGTGTCTGAGAAAATTTTAAGATGTAGCAGAATACATTTTAATAATCAAGTGTCCCTCAAATTATAGGCCCTGCACAAACTTCCATTAATAGATCTGTTCTCCAGCAGGGAGATATAAAGTGACTGAAAAAAATTGCATTTATATTCCCACACTGAGTGCAGACCCCTCTGTAAAGCCATCATGGTCACTAGGAAAGGGGTCTGTGGGACTGAAAGATAAGAGCACATTGGAACTTCAAAAATTATTTATTTATTTATCTATTTAGTTATTTTCTCTGTGTGTATGTATGTGTATATGTGTGCATGTAAGTGTGAGTGTATGTGTGTGATGCTGAGTGTGTGTGTGTGAATGAGTGCGTGGTGCTGAGGGTGTTTGCATGTGTGATGCTGAGGGTTTGCATGCTATGTGTGCAGGTAGAGGCCAGTGTTGTACACCTTATTTTTATTACTTCTATCTATCTATCTATCTATCTATCTATCTATCTATCTATCTATCTATCTATCTATCTGTCTACCATCCATCTATCATCTATCTATCTATCTATCTATCTATCTATCTATCTATCTATTATCCATCTATCTATCTATTATCTATCTACATTGGTTGTCGTTTCCTGTAAAAGCCCCCATGTACTGCACAGAGAAATTTCCTTGGTGAGGGGCTAGAGTACACTTACCTGTGGATATAAGAACAAATGCTTAGAATGTAGTTAAGGATTGTGCTAGTTTAGCACAGTGAAGGTTGTAGGTTTTCCTCCAAGATCCATGACATCATTAGCCTTCCATAGATGGCTAGGTTTCCAGTCCAGGCATGATTTCCCCATTGGTGAGTGGGTCTTAAGTCCAGTTAGAAAGCTGTTGGTTGTTACCAAGGTATGCATGCTACTACTGCACCCATAGGGCTATCATGCCATCCTGGTTGTTGTGGTTCATCGGCATCATAATGGCATAAGACTGCTGGCTCTCCTTTGGGAGCCTGAAAGGCACCTTCTTCTACCTTAATTTTTGAGACAGGGTATCAGTGAACCTGGAGCTCACTGATTGGCTAGACTGGCCAGCTAGTTAGCTCCAGGGATCTTTTTGTAGGATTACAAATGTATTACCATACAGGGCTGTTACATGGATTCTGGGGATTCAAGTTCAAATCCTCATGCGTATGCAGCAGGCACTTTATTGGCGGAGTCACCTATTCATCCCCGGATATTCGTTAATTGATTACAGAAAAGCCCCCAAGATAACTCTCCCTCAGCTCCTGACTTGCTAAGACTCTTGGGACTCTTGTCAAGTCTACAAGAACGAACAAAAAGGAAGAGATTCCAGGGGTCTGCAGAACTGTCTACAGGCTGCTCAGAAGGGTGCGGGCCAGATCATGTATATGGTCCATAGGATCATCCAGAAAGAATGTCGCTTGTGAACACTAGTCAGAGCTTTCATGGCTTCCTGGTTCTGGACCAAGTTTGCTTCTGCCCTTTGGCAGCCCTCAGGATTTAAATTGTCTCTGGAGCTTCCTTTGTTGAGAACACTTCCCCCACCGTGCTCAAATCCTCTGAGCGTTCTGTGTGGGCGCCTCTCCTGGCTGCTTTGCATAGGCTTTGTCAAGGTTAGCGTGCAAAATGTTAGATGAATGAAGACCACAAGGTGGCAGCAGAGGACTATTTGGTCAGCAGCCTCCAGCTTGTGGAAGTAGGAAGTCTGAGCTGGGGTATTTCCCAGGAGGAAGGCTGCAAGGAACACAAACCGACATTTTAGAAACCCGGGAGATAAACACGAACAGGTGCAGATGGATTTTCAGAGGGTTTGAGATGCGGATTGAATAGAGAGATTAGTAATCTCGTACTGAGTGTTTATTCTGGACAGGCGGTATGCTTAACTCTCCTACATTGTATGATTCATTTCTTGGACCATCCCTGCACTTATTTCTGTTTTGCTTGCGAGGAAATAGAGGCTCAGATGAATTAAGTCCCTGATGGAAGTTTACTCAGGGACTAACTGATGGAATTAGGACTGAAACCTGGGTCTGACTTCCAGTCTGAGTTCTGAAAGACTCTGCAAGAAGTGGGGTGGACCAGAGATTCTCAGAATGTGGCACGTGGAACTCTCAGCATTTTAAAACTGCATTCATTCATTCATTGTGTGTGTGTGTGTGTGTGTGTGTGTGTGTGTGTGTGCGCGCGCGCGCGCACACACGTGTGTGGGAGCGGGTGTGTAAAAACTCTTTATGGAACTGGAAAGTTGTCTCCTCAGTAACATGACAAAGCGGCTGCCTCCACCAAGGACGGGCAGTGAGACTGGTCTGGAATTTAGGATCTCCTTGTAAATGAAGTCTCGGCTTTAAGCATCAACGAAAGACACAGGATCTTTATGGCACCATTCATTTCTGATCTTGCCAATTCTGCAGCCAGAGAGCAGCTTCTAGCCTCACTCCCCCCAACTAATTGTGGTACCGTACCCCAGTGAGCAGTCACTTAGGCTTTTAGCTGAAGTTGTTACCCATCTGAAGATGTTACAGGGTTTACAGGACAGGAGGAAAGACAGCAAGTTGTTAATCTGTTTCTCTAGCCAGGAACTTCCACGGGGTGCTAACTGGTTTCCTGGTTCCCTTGGTAATTTGCTTAAACTTTGAAGTGTCCCACAGTTCTATTTCAGCAAGAGGGGAAATACCAAAGGGTCTCCTGTAAACAGATCCTTTACTCTGGGAGAAGAACCCAGTGGTAGGGAAGTCCTGAGCTGTTCGAAGTTTTCTGTAGCTCTTTAAAGAAAAAGAAAAATCAGGTTAAATTTCATTTCACTTGTTTGAAATTTGTGGTTATGTCCATAAGAGATAGGCGCCCCCTTAGCAGAAGGGCCATGTTGCTGTTGAGGAGGGCGGATTGTGTCTGAGTTTGAGCTGCCTCTGACAATCTCATTTACATGCCTGCATTAATGTGCTCCCTGGCTATTCTTACTTATTCATGAGCACGGTGTAGATGACAGACCTCTCTATCAGCGCCCCTCTCTAGCTTTGATATCAGAGGGTAGACTGTCTCTGCATAGCGATTAAGCTCCAACTGTTCGTGAGTATCTATTCCGACAAGTAAGGAAATGATGGTTTCTGGAATTCTCTCTGCTGAATCCTGGATGTCCAAGCCACCTTTGCTTCTGGTGTGATGAGTTTTACCGTGATGAGAACAGTACTTGACAGAATAACTCAAAGGGAAGGACTCTTTTTTTAGCTGCAACTATAGAGATTTCCAGCTAGTCCCAGGAGTGAGAGACAGAGGCTACTCAGGTCCCTGGCAGACAGGGGACAAAGAAAAGTAGGACAGGAACCAGGCACAACCATCAAAGGCATGCCCTTCCCTCTTCCTCTCCCCCCCCCCAAGTGACCTACTTCTTCCAACTAGGCCCCACCTCCCGAAGTTTCCAGACTCTCCCAAATAACCTTATGAGATAGTAACCACCACGAGGGACATTTTAATGTGTGTGTGTGTGTGTGTGTGTGTATACTGTAGGATCCAGCCGTGATGAGCTCAATAGAGGCCTGAATCTCTGTAGCTTATTCATAAAACAGCAGGTGACCCGAGGCAGAGGCAGGTCCCCTGGTGGGTAGCCTGAGGCCACGTGGGAGACAGACAGATAGATAAACCAACTGAACTGGGGTACAGAGTTTATTTATGGAGGGGGGAGGGAAGGGGAGAGGGTGGGGAGGGGAGAAGAGAAAGGTAGAAGCTGACTTTCTAGAAGAATGATGGACACAGAGAGAACATGGGCTGGAGAGGGGGCAGGAGATCCATTTGCCTCAGTGGAATGGGAGGTCGGGAGTGGGTGGAGCTTGTCTCTTAAAGGGACAGGGTACCCAGGTGACAGACCAAGTCAGCAGATTACAACAGTTTACCCTAAGGCAATACCCGGTTCCCCCCCCCCCAAAAAAAAAAAAGACCACAGACTGAGACTACCCAGGCACCACCCAGAAAAAAACAGAGGAAATTCCTAATGTTCCAACCATTTTGTAGATAGGATCATCACCCATCGCTTTTCACCAGGATACCACTAGACAAATTTCAGCCAATCAGGGGTCCTGAACCTTAGAAATCCCTCACTACCTCCTTTACTACTGTAAAAATCCAGCCCTAACTGAGTTCGGGGGTTCTTTGACCACTCCAGTACATTGGACATATGAAAAGTCCGAGTTTGCAAACTTGTGTAAGAAGAAAGGCTCTTTGCTTTTACATACAGACTTGGTCTCCTAGTTGGGGACTTCATGATCTGGGCATAACATATGCAGGTGCACACATATTTATATGCATGCATGCATGTGGTTGCCAGACGTCTCCGTCAAGTGTCTTCATTGATTGCTCTCCACCTTATGTTTTGCAGCAGGTCTCTCTCACTGAGCCTGGAGCTCAGATACAGCCAGGCTCACTGGTCAGTGAGCTCCAGTGGACTGCCTGTCTCTACTTCTTCAGCACCACCGGAACTGCCGTATTCCTAGGCCTCTTCTGCAGTGCTTTGAAGGCAGCTTTCATTCTGCCTCCGGTCAGCATCTTGGTTTCCTTCTGTTTTCGGTGGCTACTCAAGACTCTTGGAGTGATCCTTGGGGATGCCTTCTTAGCTCTGGTGTAGCCTGAGTTCAGCTGACTGAATTTTCTCTCCCAAAGCCTTGACTCTGTGGGACTTCTATTTAGTCAGTCAAGTTATGTTCTACTGTTTGCAACCAAGATATCTTAACTGGAAAAGGCCAGTTGCTTTCTCTGAAGCATCTGAAACAGCTTACCACGTTACTAGTGTGCGAGTTCAAGTACACGCTGAAAGTCCTTACTGCCCATCTGTTGCTATGGAGACATGCAGTGGAGCACTGGCACCTTCTACCCTTGCCATTGGATGGTGCTGTCTTCTGTTGTAGATGCATCTCTCCCTTTATCTTCTTATCACAGCTTAAATGGCAAGGACAGCACTCTTCTGAGTTTAGGACATGACCACTTTCTTTATGAAAATTTGTTTTGATTTTTTCTTTGCTAGGACAGAGAGAGTATCAGCCACACAATTGTTTAGATCCACTTCTTGGTGTTTATAAACCCATAGTGATTGAAATTTCCTGCAAGGTGGGCATCATGTGTATGTGTGTATGCCTGTGCCATAGTGCACAGGCAGTGGCCAGAGGGCACAGCACAGGAGTTAGCTCTCTCCTAACATCACCTAGATGCTCCCAATCATACTCAGGTCATCAGGCTTGGCAGCAAGGGCCATTACCCACTGAACTATCTCACCGGCCCTAACATGTTTTTAAATACAATTATGAATACGTATTTATCACACTAATATCAATGGACCTCACTGTGGTAGTCCCATGCATGCATTTGTGGTGAAATGGCCTTGTTCATTCTCCCTTCTACTGTTACACTCCTTCGAGATGTCCCAACCCCTAACAGAGCCTGGGTGCCCTTCTTCAGAGCAGGTGTTTCATTTCATGTTTTATTGTGGAACGGACGAATGGATTGTCCATGAGACTGGCTCTGTTCTTCTTAATACACAACGTGATGGTTAATACCGGTTGCCAACTTGACAGGGTCAGGAATCACCCAAGACAAGCCTCTGGGTGCACCCATGAGAGTATATGGGTTTTGCTAGACTCCGAGCATGCCTAGGAGGTGACATCTACATGAGGTTAGTTGAGGTGCAAAGACCCACCTTCACTGTGGGCGTCACCATTCCATGGGCTGGGAGCCTGGAGAATTGGGGTTGAGCGCTGCCAATCATCCTCTACTGGGGGGGGGGGGGGGGGGGGGGGGGGGGGGGGGGGGGGGGGGGGGGGGGGGGGGGGGGGGGGGGGGGGGGGGGGGGGGGGGGGGGGCACGTGATTAGCCTCGGCTCCCTCTCACAGGCGTGACTCCACACCCTGGTCCTCTGCACTCTTGACCTGTGTGCTAAAATAAAACTTTCCTTCCTTCAGCTGCTTTTGTCCTGGCATTTTATCACGCCAACGAGAAAGGCAGCTAGCAAGCACCTGTCTTAGCATTGGGAAGATGATCCTGCCAGCACAAAGGGAAGCGAGGTGCGTGCTGATAAAGCAGAGCGGAAACTACCTCCTTGTGCAGACACTTACACCTGGGCCCTGAGGTTTTATTGCTCCTCCCATCAAGAAGCGGCCTTAATTTTCCTGTCATTGATCTGTCCCTATTACTTAGTTTGAGACTGAGAGAATTCGGTTTCTAGCCTCCAAGAGCTTCGCAGGCAGTTACCACTATTGCCTTTTCAGATTGCTGCTGGCCGGAGTCCACCATGCAAAGGATCCCTGGCCAGCCTGCCAGGGTTGGAAAATCACAACGCTGGAGCCAACAGCCAGCACCAGTCGCCTGGTGTGTGAAAGGGCTGTTTTCTAGCATGCCTCCTGGATGAACAACCAGATGATTGGAGCTGCCTGAGCGAGTTTGCAGAGAGCCGCAGAAGCAGTCAGCGCCTGGCTGTGAAGATGCTCTCTGCCCCGACTGCTGTCCTGCGGAGCGGTGGAGAAATGAATGTGATTGTTTGAAGCTGCTAAATTTTACATGGTTTGTTATGCAGCAAAGAACTGAAGTGGATACAGCGAATCAATAAGCAAAAGAACAGGGGTCCACCGTCTCCCTAATACTCTCTAGTCAACAACTGTATCTGCCTCTGTGCCCAATTGCGATGCTGTCCATGAGGATGATCGCCATTAGCCCCAGGCTCTTTGCTGCCTGGGTTAGTTTGCTAGGGAGGCCATAACAAAAGACCACAGACTGAGTGGTTTAACTGCATAGAAATTAACTTTCCTGCAATTTTGGAGTTTAGAAGTCCCTAGACTAACACGGCAGACTAGATTTTTTTTTTCCCTCTAAGATCTCTCCTTGGTTTATGTATGGTCATCCTTCAGTGTTCTCTGACACAGTTCACTTACACAGTGATTGTGACTTTATTTACTTTTCTTACAAGAGCACCAAAAATAAGTTAGGCTCCATATTACTTTATCCTAACGACCTATGCAAAGGGATGGTGGTTGAGATAGGCTTGTATTATGTAGTCCTGGCTGGCCTTGAACTCCTGAACCCCCAATTTCAACAGCCCAAGTGTTGAGTTGCAGGTGTGCGCTGCTCCACCTAGCTCGTAACTACCTCTTTAAATTTTTGTCTGCAAAGACAGATACAGACTGAAATACCGGTTGGGAGGATTTCAACATCTAAATTTGAGGTAATGTAATTTGTTTCATGGGGAGTGCCTGAAGTTTGGGTGTTAGCTTATTTCAGTAGCCACTTCCTATTGGTATTTGCTGAATTGATTCTGTCAAGCTCGGTGTGATTGACAGTTAAATGGCCAGGACCACTCTGAGCTGTTTCCTTACAGGTTTGTGAAAAATCAAAACAACTTGGGTAGAGTATGGGTCCCTACAGTTCCTGCCCACTCAGCTACTGACCTAGTCCTGCCTGTGGTCAAGGTTGCCTGAGCGTTTTCCAAATTCCCACTACAAAATTCCAGAAGAAAGAACTGAGGCGGGAGGAGTCCAGCCATCTGTGGGGGTCACCGCAACCTGGGGCTGAAACTGTTGTATTCCTGGTGTGGAAATAGCTAAGTAAGAACCACAGGTTTCCTCTAGAACAAAGGGTGAGGGTGGTGAGGGAGCACTCACTAAGCTCTTCCGCCAAAGCAGCAGACTTAGGTACACTTTTAGAATTAGAGCTGGCACATCGGCAGACAGCCCGTCAGTGCAGACAGCAACGGGATGGATGCACATGTACGTGGATTGGATGCTGGCCTTTGTCAATCAATACACACACAGCCAAGAAGGAATTGAGTTGCTAGAATCATCTAGATTTCTAAGGAACAATCAGTTAGTATTTATTGAACGTTCACCGCCTGGGAAGCCCTGTATAATAGGCTGCGAAGAAAGATTCCAGTCTTGACTCTTGCTGTGTAAATACTTTCTGAAACATCCGAGTCAACATTCCTGCCTAATTAAGTCTCAGTTAGCTTGTGAGGCCGAGCCTGATGGCTTGGCTCCTCTGAAGCCCGAGGGGTGTTAGTTCCTATTTCTAGTGATCATTGGGAGAAAGCTGGAATTAACTATGAAGATGACTGGGCTGCTTGTCAATGGATCCAGCTCATTCTCCTGTTCAAAGGGCTTTGGATGAAGATACCATGGGACCAGAGAGGTGGCTCAGTGGTCAAGAGCACTTGCTGTTCTCCTAGAAGACCCTAGCTCAGTTTTCAGTGCCCATATCCAGTGATTCACAGCCACCTGTATCTTCAGTTCCAGGGTATCTGACACCTCTTTGGGACTCCACTGGTACTTGCTCACATGTGATACCCACACACACACACTCATACACACACACTCATACACAGAAATAAAAATAAAAGCAAACATTATGAAATGCTTGTGATGGATGCCAGGTTTGGATTATTAGCCTAAAATCTGCGGAGACAACTAAGCCAGGACTACTGTGCCAGACATTGTAGAACTCAGAGGGTTACTTAGGGGCTCTGCCTAAAATTCCTCTTAATGAATTTATAAAAATCACAGAAACCTTGACTTACATCATTAGAAAGTTGACTTCAGCCAGGTGGTGGTGCATGCCTTTAATCCCTGCACTTGGGAGGCAGAGGCAAGAGGATCTCTGTGAATTTGAGGTCTACAAGGGTTAGTTCCAGGATAGGCTCCAAAAGCTATAGAGAAACCCTGTCTCAAAAAACCAAAAAAATAAAAAAATAAAGAAAACCCTAAAAAAAGAAAGGTAACTTCACCAAAACCAGTCTGTATGGTGAAATCTAGTTTGTTGGGCTATATGAAATTTTGCACTATGTAATTACCACTATACAGTGATCACTCAGTAATCAGGTCATTGAGATTACTTGCCTCGTGGATATGCATGTATAGTAGATGCCAAGTGACCTGGATATAGAAACAGGTTTGTGCAAGAGAAGGGTCTTTGTGAAACTCTGTGAGATGCATTCCTAGGAGAAAGGCCACAGGAACTGGTATGACAGTTCACATTGGTGTTCTCTGTCACTAAGTCCAGAATGAAGGGCTAGCAAGAAAGGTCAGTGTTTAAGTGCTTGCCAACCCAGCATGAGGACCAGGGTTCAGGTCCCTAGAAATCCATGTACTTGCTGGGTAGTTGTGGTATTATGAATATTATTCCAGCCACAGAAGGCAGAGATGGGATCTTCTGAGCAAGCTGGCTGTTAAGACTAGCTATATTGGCAAACTCTGGGTTTGACAGAGAGATTCTGACTTAATGCATAAGGTGGAAGAGAAATCAAGGGTGATTCCTGACATCAATCTCAGGCCTACACATGCACACAAATGTGCAATCCCAAAAGTATGCACCCATACCACACATACACGCGCATGCATGCACACACAGGAAAAATGAAAAACAGAACAGAACAAATCCATTATGAAACTTGTAGTGGTTTGGGTAGCCATCATTCATACTGGCATTCCCTAGACCCTGGAAGAATAACTTCTGAGGCTGGAATGAGCTGAGACCACTAGTAACTCAGATAAAGTAACAACCTCCCCAAACCCCTTCTTAAAACAAAACAAAACAAAACAAAAACCATAAAGTGTTGAAGGAGCTGCAGACTGCGTTCCAGCTGCCTGGCTCCTGGCTGCCAGCTAGCTTTATACCCCAAAATAATTCCATGAAAACTGTAGTCTTTTAAACACTGCCTGGCCCATTAGTTCCAGCCTCTTATTGGCTAGCTCTTACATATTGATCTAACCCATTTCTAATAATCTGTGTAGCCCACGAGGTGGCTTACCAGGGAAGATCTTAACCTGCATCTGTCTGGTGGGAGAATCATGGCGACTCCTGATTCAGCTTTCTTTTTCCCAGCATTCTGTTCTGTTTACTCCACCTACCTAATTTTCTGTCCTATCAGGCCAAGCAGTTTTCTTTATTAGTTAACCAATGAAAGCAACAGATAAGATACAAGACCCACCTCAATCAATAAAGCATGTGACATCTTCCTTAGAGAGACACTCAGCAACTCTTTTCCATAGCTGACTAGATGGTGTCTTTGTGGGAGGCTGCAAGATGCAGCATTCTCATGTGGCCACCAGAGAGCCTGGCACTTGTAGCATCTCTTCAAAGCAGCTATCCCCTGTATCCATCGTTCTTTCTGAGATGATGAAATGAAATAATGGGCATGAAGCACTTACAACTTAGAAGCTTTCGATGAGTCACTTGTCTTTTCTGACTTGAAGCTACCTTTGCTGCTTTTTAGAGAAATTTCTTTTTATTTTGCTTTTGTTCTTTTTAGAGGTGTGTGCGTGTGTGTGAACACATTTGCTATGTGAGTGTAGTACCGAAAGGGCCCAGAAGAGGGTACAGGTCCCCTGGAGCTGGAGTTAGAGACAGTTGTGAGCCTGTCCCCCAAAATGTGCTTCTTTAATAGATAAACTATGAGAAAAATTTCCCCTTTTTACTACTTTCACAGCCCCTTACTGTCCTAGTGAGCATACGAAAGTCCAGGGTGGTTTGAATTCCACATCTCTCTGATCTTACCATTAGGAGAAGTAGGAGAGTCATCCTGGAGGGAGGCTGAGATGCCTGCAGATGGCAAGTGAAGCAGATAAATATCAGCACTTGAGGGAACATCACACAACAGAGGGAGCTCTTCAGGGTGCATATTGATCATGACAGCGTGAACTTCAGGGGGCCTTGCTTCTTTGTTGCTAGTAGAGGGTGATGAGGATGATTGTCAGGTCTGAGTGAGCTGGAGAGAGAACTTGTTTTCAATATTTATTATAAAAACCCACACAAGTATATTACATATAAACACATTCCGCCTATACATACATCTTCCCTCTTCTTGTCCCTCTCCCCTTCCATTACTTCAGTTCCCTTTCTTTCCCATATAATATATACTTTATATAGCTTTATGTATGCATTTGTATAAAAATATAGGCACTACAAATGAGAGGAAATATATGGTATTTCTCTTTATGAGCATGGCTTGATTTACATACTATAAGTATCTCCAGTTATAGTCATCTTCCTATACACAAAATAGACTTGTTCTTTTTCCACAGTTGAAAACAACCACTGTGTATACACAAGATGTTTTCTTTATCCACTCCTCTGTTGTTAGACACTGGAATTGGTTTCAGAACTTAGCCATTGTGAATAGTGCCACCACAATACTGGTATGCAAATATCTCTGAATATAAAAAGTTTGGGGGCTGGAAAGATGGATCAACTGTTAAGAGCACTTGTTCTTAACAGAGAATCCAGGTTTAGTTCCCAGCACACACTCAGCAGCTCACAACCATCTGTATCTCCAGGAATCTGATGCCATCTTTTGTCTTCTTTGGACACTGCATGTATGCATTGCACAGACATACATGAAAACATAACACTATTACACATGAAAATAATAAAAACTTTTTTTTTTTTAATTTGCAAGGAGGCCTCTTGTTGGTTCTTGGCTGCTTAGCCCTGAAATAACCACACAGAAACTATATTATTTAAATCACTGCTTGGCCAGTTAGCTCTAGCTTCTTATTGGCTAAGTCTTACATATAAATTTAACCCATTTTTATTAACATGTGTATTGCCATGTGACTGTGGATTACTGGCTAAAGTTCCATCTGGCTCTGGTGCGGCTACTTGGCTTCCCTCTGATTCTGCCTTCTTTCCTATAGCATTCAGTTAATTTTCCCACCTAGCTAAGTTCTGCCCTGCTACAGGTCCAAAGCAATTTCTTTATTCAATAATGGTAATCACAGCACATAGAGGGGACTCCCACATCATTTTTAAAGGAGCATTTCCATATTCTTAAAACAGAAAGGGTTTTTAAAAAATATTTGTTTATTTTTAAGACCAGTTTCACTGTGTAGCCCTGGCAGGCCTGGAACTCACAGAGATCCTCCGGCCACTGCTTCCAGTACTTGGAGTAAAGGTGTGCTGACTCGAAAATAAACATTGATAAATCCCACCATTGATAAATATTAAAACTAGACCTTCTGTTCAGCAAGACACACCAGTAGGAGAGTGGAAGCACAAACTACAGGATGGGAAATGTTGACATCACCATTACAAAAGACTGCTGTCCTGAGACCTTGGCTTTCAAATCAAGAACGGGACAATTCAAAAGAAAAATAATTGGTAAAAGATTTGAACCCGCTCTTCATACAAAGGAAATACAAGTGATGCATAGTCAGATGAGAAGGAATTTAGCCTCATTAGCCTCATTACTCATCAAGAAAATGCAAATGAACCCACCAAGGAATGTCATTACAAGCACAGCAGAAAGGCTGGGATTGAACGTCCTGAAACAATGGATACTGGCGAGGATCCAGAGCAGTGGGGATTCTCACTGTGATGGCTGGAACCTGAAGCAGAGCAAACTCCACAGAAGACGACCATGAAGAACAGCCACTTCCTGCACACATACCTTCTTGAACAAAATTTCACAACAACCTTTCTCTTAATTGATCCACACATGATACAACCCGAGTGTCTATTAACAGAGCTGTGAATGAATACACGGCACTGCCTGTGTACAGTTCCCGTAGGATATAGTTAGAAACAAAAAGAGGAGCCACATCTTCACACCATACTGCAAATGACATTTACAAACATATGGATTAGTCTCAGTTGTGAGACAAAAGATGTCCCTTCTTTCACGGTCAGTACCACAAGCCTTACCCACTTCTTTAATGCTGGGGAGAGGCAAAGCTCAAGAGTTTCTCCTGGCCCTTTCATCCAACGGTGTGGACCTGGCGTTTATGTGTGAGTTGCACAAACCAAAACAAGCTTTAGAGTTAATGGGCTGTTTTCTTAAAAAAAAAAAAAAGCATATTTATGTTTGAAAATAGTATCCTGGGGAAAGTGCAGAAAGTACCGTTGTGGGTCACTGGGGATGTTCCTACTGAAGACGCTGGTATTTCTAGTGGAAATCATCAGGGCTAAGGCTCATTTGTGAAGTAGTGTGATGTTCTAGCTTCATTTCTCTTGTGGTGTAAAATACCCCATCAAATACTCCCATAACTTATAGGAGAAAGGGTTTATTTGACTTAGAATTCCATGTTACAGCCCATCATTGTGGGGGGAAATCAAGGCAGCTCGACGCATCACATCTAAGAGGACAGAGGATAAAAGTAGGGATACTTCCTTCCCAGCTACCTTTCTTTGCTATCATACAGTTCAGGGCTCAGTCTGTGAGACGGTACTGCCCGTATTCAGAACGGGTCCTCTCACCTCCACACAGGCAGTCAAGACAACCCTCCACAGATGTGTCCCCAGGCCTCCTGAGGACCACTTCCTCTGACTACCACTCTATCTCCGTGATTCCAGGTTGTGTCAAGTCGATAGGACTCATTGTCATTCATCATCTGAAACCTCTTCTATAGTCTACTGATAAACAGCCAGGGTATTAACAGATGGAATGTGAGAATTCCACTGGGCCTGGGATTCAGAAGAAACACGTGTGTGATTCTAAGACCATGGTGGAGGGCGGCTAGGTTTATTTATTTATTAATTTATAGAGCCATCATCCCCAGTTGCTCCAGTTTGCTCCCGTGTTTGCAGGAGAGGACCACAGGGTTGGCACGAATGGCTGTCGAAGGCATCCCTGACTCTCTCCTGCCTTTCCACCAGCAGGTCTAGAAACTCCGAGGTCTAGGCTTGCCTGTGACATGCCATCAATTTTAGGTCTCAGTTTCTTCCCCTGCACAGTGACAGATTTGAGTGAAATGATTGCTGAAGTCCATCTGAGCTCTGACGTTCCTCTTCCTGCACATTTCCCGTGGACAGTTTTCGAAACAGCGATATGGATTTTACAACTTTAAATTCATTTCTTTGCTGCGGATTCCTTTCCTACAGGTGGGCTAACAACTGGGAGTTTTATTTGGGATGGAGGATTCCTACATGGCAGTACTTGTTGAAGGGATAGACTGCCTACCAGCAGCCTAAATTCAATCTGTTTTTATGACCTCAGGGTTATTTTATGTGGCCCAGAGAAGCTGGGTGGGACACAAAGATTTTGTGTGCTGTGGCCCTTTCTGTTTTGAATGTATTTCCAATAGCATGGGGACACCTGCGAGCCCTACAGCCTGGTTAGCTAGAATGTTGATCATGGGCTGTGATTTAATCCTCCCTGAGGGGTCTTACTAGCCCCTCACAATGGTTTCTGGAAAGTCTAGGTGCTGCTTCTTTACCTTTCTGTATCCAGCACTTTCTACATCAGCTAACCAGAGGTGGTCCCCAAGATGAAACTAGTTCATTGTCTTCGAGACAGCAGGTGCAGGATCTAAAATGGTCTATGGCAAGCCACAGAGTCTTGCTTGAAATTTGTGACTTCCAGATTTTTCTCTCTTAGGGCCCCTTCTCTGTGGGCTTCTGATTTCATGTTTTTTTTCTTTATCTTCTATCAATACCTTTAACTTTAATGCTTTTCCTACTGAATATATGTCCTCATGTTTATGTGGCAAGTGTTTTACATACTGAGCCTTCTCCCCAGCCTTGACTTTGAGGTCTTGACAAATCTCCCTTTCCAGTCTTCTAATGCTGGGACTGAGGACACGAGCTACAATGGACACAAAATCTGTTTTTAAACTTCTTATTTATTCTTTGTCTTTCACACTGTGCATCTCGATCCCATTCATTTCCCTGTCCATTCACATCTGCCCTCTGCCCTTGCAACTTCCTCCCAAAATAAAATAGAATTTAAGAGAGAAAAAAAAGGAAAATAATCTCATCATGGAAGCTGCAGTGTGACACAGTAAGTCATGCCATAAATCCTTTTGTCCATATATCTTTCCTTGTACGTGTTCATTGCCAAGTCATTGGTCTGGTTCAAAACTCTTGTTTCTGCTACACTATAGATGCTCGACTTTCACCAGGACTCCTCTAGGATATCCTGTTGTTGCCCCGTGTCATGGAGATCTTGCAGCTTTCGGTCTGCATGACTGTGAAGCACGATTAATAAAAACTCAGAGCAAGAAATTGGGGTTCAACCTGACAATTGGAAAAGTAATGTAGCCAGCCACTGGCTCTTACCTCGACCTCAGTCCAAAAATGGCGATCCTGCCTCCAGGATCTCAGAATGAGACTGTGTCTGAGAGCTGTTTCCTCCTATTTTATATTCCTCTTGAGGGCTGGGATTAAAGGCATGCACTGCCCAGTTTCTATGGCAACTAGTGTGGCTACTGGGATTAAAGGTGTGTGCTACCTTTGCCTGACTGTATGAGGGAACACAGTCAGTATGTGGTTTTACTCTCCTGATCCCCATACAAGCTTTATTTATTAAAATACAATTGAAATGCCACTACAGGACTGGCCCCTTCACATGCCCCCATACACCACAGATGGAGTGGGTGTCAGGGTGGGCCAGCTCATAACCCTGGTTCTGGGCCTGGGTAGTTGCAAGGTTGGTCAGAACAACATCTCTCCGCTGCCCTCACCACCAGGGTGAGCTCTCCAGCACTGCCCTCAGCATTGGCTCTCCTACCCCTGGCCAATCAGGGCCAGCTCTAATTTGTCACCCAAGGGCTGCAGTGGGAGCTCTCCCACTCAGATCTCAGCGTCAGCTCTCCCACCCACCTCAGGCATAGGCCGAGGAAGGGGGAGGCATCTCTCCTGTCAGGGACCAGCCTCGACAAAAATACCTCTTGCCAGGGTAGGGGCATGGGCATCATAAAAAGAAGTAAAGATCATGAACACAGATAAAACAATAAAACAGAAAACATAGGATAGTATCGGGAGGGAGTTCCAGTGAATACTGAAAATTCCCTCATTTCATTTCCAATTGCTTAAAATACCCCTGACCCCAAAAGATAGAAGTAAGATTAAAAAAAAAAAACCAGCAATAACAGGATACAAGGAAATGAACAGACCAGTTGAAGGTTATGAGCTACATTCAAAATTAAACATTCTGTTGCTCACACCCTAGACCAAAACATTCTGCAGGCAAACCACTCCCTGGGTGGAATCCATTGTTATCTCGTTAAGGGAGTAAGGAACTTAGTAGGATCCTTAGATTTTTATTTGGGGTAGAAACACATCTACTTCTCTATTCCTGAAATACAAGGTCTAGGTATTATTCAACACCTATTGACAACAACCTTAAGAGAGCAGGACTAGGCTCTACTGCAGGACTTGGCTCTAAACCTAGGTGTGACTTTGGTTTGAGGCGGAAACAGACAATAACCTTGAAGGACTAGAGGTAAGTTCCATCTCTCTGACCTTTGGACAAGGTGGAAAAAGGCTCACATTTTTGAGCCTCTGTTATTCTTTTTTAAAAAATGCTCCAAGATCCCCGCAGCAGTAGGCAGCAGAAATGCTGTAGGTCCCAAATGGTGGTAGCAGGCCATGTGGTGGGAGGCAGCGGGCTCTGGGAGCAGCCAGTCCCAGGCAGAAATGGCTGCTGGTCCCTGAGCAGTGGCTGGTCCCAGGCAGGGAGACACACGGCGGGCGGGCAGAAGACAGAAACATGGATAGACATGACATGCAGGGTGAGGTTGAATGATTATTCAGGGAGTTATGGAGGAGGAAGGGTGAAGGGGGGGGACAGAGAGAGAGAGAGAGAGAGAGAGAGAGAGAGAGAGAGAGAGAAGAGGAGAAAGAGACAGAGAAGGGGGGGAAGCAGAGAAGTGGGGAGAGAGGCAGAAGCGAAGCTGCCTCTCTGAGAGGAAGATGGAAAAGAGAGCGAGCTCGGGGCCGGAAGCTGAAGATCAGCCTGCCTCAGGGGATGGGGGAGGGAGCGGAGTGGGAATGGGCGTGGCTTGTCTCTTAAAGAGACAGAAAACCAAAACAGCCTCCACACTCTGCTCTGCCCCTGCTGCCACGTGACAGATAAGAGACAGGGTCAGCTCTCTAATGCTTACCTCTGGGCTGGCTCACCTGCACCCTGGTAAACAGAGTCTAGGTGAGGTACAGAGTGTTGCATCTGGTAAAGGGGAGGGTTAGCTTCCTCCCTAGCTGGAGGCAGTAGGGGAAGTGGGGGAGGGCATCTTTCCCTCACTCCTACTGCTACACACAGATGAGAGAGGCAGGACCAGTTATGCCACTCTCATGCCCTCAGGCTGGCTCACCCATGTCCCTGTCTACAGGGTTAGCTCTACTGTGCTGTCCAGGTGAGGCATAGGGCCTGTTCTCCAGAGTGATTCAGCTGGTGAGGGGCAGGACCAGTTCCTCCTGGTGCTGCAGTCACTAAGGGGTGGGGCCAACTTTGTACAGCACTATCCTCTTCACCTTTGATGGTGTTAGGAGCCACGGACATCCACATGGACAGCTGCTGTGCCAGAGCCACCAAACCCAGACATGGGCCCCAGCAGCAGCCCAGACCCAGACATCACCATGGCTCTGGGTGGTAATCAAGCCACCCACCTCAGCCCGCTCCTCACTTCTTTTTTGTCTCTTCAAATATGCCCTGTCCACAGGACATAAACCATTCTGTCTCTCTCTCTCCCACACCACACCACACCACACCACACCACACCACACCACACCACACCACACATTTGCTCACCATATAGTGCCTGTCTGCCTGGCTCTGAAAGGTACTGGTAGGCCCAGTGGCACAAGATCTCAACGATAGCTTAGCATGACCCATCATGGGCCCACATGGCTTCACTCACCAGTGGATATTTCTCTCGTAGAAAGTGCTTATTTGCTGTTTCTTAAGACAATCTTAACATTTCAGTAACTCCTTCAGTATCAAATGTTTGTTTTACTAATAACACTCAGACATCCTAATGTTCTATTCTCTTCCTTTTTGGAAAGTACAATAATCCCTTCATCTCACTGTCAAAGCACTATGTGCTTTTAAAGACTTTGTTCCTTTCTATTATGGGAATGTTTAAATATAAAAAATGTGTGGAAATAGTAGGATATTGAACCCCATGAATCTACTAAGTGCAGTACTTACTAACATCTTGCTACTCTTCTTTTTTTTACTTTTACTTTTTTTTCTTTGATTTTGGTGGTGAGGATTGTACTCAAGGTCTCTCAGCACATACAACACGTACACTCACACACACACATACACACACACACACACTCACACCCACACCCACGCCCATCTTACTTCAAAGGAGATAAGAGACAGTTCACTTTGAAGTCATGTATGAGTGACCACTGTCTGGGAATACAGATTGAAGCTGCCCAATCCATGTTCCAAAGAGGAAGCAGTTTCTCATAGCTTATACACTGAGAGAAAAAAGGGAAGTCGTAAATCACAACACTTTTAAGTACACTGATAGGCAGGTTAAAGGAAAACAGGGAGCTCTTAGCTAAAGGCCTCAGATACTATCAGATCACAGGCTTAGCTTTTTTACTGGCAGGAGCTAGGTATCTGTGCATTCCAAAGGGTTTACCTAATGACCACAAAGATGTCAGCTCAACACAGAAGAGGGCAATCAACAGCTGTTAAGAAGGTGCAGACAGCCTAAGATGACCTGCCTCTGGATAAATAACAGTCCAACCTCCACAGTCACTGGAGGTGCAGTCAGCTGATCTGACTGAACAAGGCTCAGGAAGGTGCAGCTTTCTTCACACAACTTGGTTTAGGTCTCACGCATGCTAGACAGATGCTCGGGCACTGAGCTATAACCCCTGTCTTTGCTATTCTGTTCTGAGATATTTTAAATGGTAACTAAACTCGGTACATGAATGAAGACATTGGAGCTAGCTGAGGCCTGTAGGGCATGGCAGTTATACCATAGCTACCATGTACCTGTGGGGGACTGGAGGCCATCATTACTACAACATATGTCCAAACTTCAGAGGTGTTGCAGTGTAAAGGAAGCATGTCTTAGAATTGCTGTCATATTCCATACAACACTATGAAGTCAAGATGCATTTTACATATGAGTCTATACCAAGAAGTTATTATTTTCCTCAGTGCCTGAGGAAGGTTTCCCTGTTTCCCATTTGGCATGAAGAACAGTGTATCTTTTCCCTTACTGAAGACTGAAGTGTCATGCCAGACAGATCTACTGAGATCCATTGTCACTCTGAAGAATGTTAGCAGCCATTTCTTCTCAGCCATGGATGTTACCTGTTCACCCTGGGTCTGGTTTAATTCCACTTGCTTGAGATGAATGAACCACTCAGCTGTGTTCTGCTCAGAGCTCTTTGAATCATCTCTAGAAACACATGCTTCTGTGAACCAAAAGGGATGCTCACTGTCTGTCCACTCAACACCTCACCTGATCCAGGTACTGAGTACCCTGTGGTATGTCAACAGGCCTCTAACCTTTCTAGTCTGCCTTCTGCCAGAGTATTTCCTGGAGTTGATATAGTGGAATAGATACTGTGTCACATTTTCAAATTTGTGAATTGTCATGCCAGGGACACCGTATTTGGCTTGCAAGCCTGGGTAATAAGCTTGTACAGGCTGTACAGCTCAGGCCCAATGGACTCTGGGAAGAAGTGGATGCCATGGTTAGGAGACTTGTAAGGGGGTGGACCAGTGATGAGCCATTTCAGAAGAGGATGCCCAGTAAATCTGTGTTCTGCTCTCTAGCTGCTGATTACGAGCTGTTGAAGCTATGTGATCCCCACATGTGCGTTGTGGGCCTTACAATTTCAGTTAGCACTGACCTCCCAACTGTGGCTTCCCTCTGTCTGTAGGCTGGCTTGATAAGTTGGGGAAGGCCACTCTGCCCACATCTGTTCTAGAAGTCATCAAACAATGGCTTTGAGGGGTTGGAAGGTCACTAGTCTGGTTGTCTCACTGAAAGGGAGGAATAACCTGGAATTCTGTCTTTGACTTTGTGTCTTGAATTTTTTCAAGGAATCAACCTCCAAGTGCACACAGAGGTTGCTGGACTGGTAGACCATCCTTAGCGGCTTTTCTTCTTCTTTGGTTTGACAGCTTTTGTTGCATGTCTGAAACAAAATGTACTTGAATGTTCAGTTCAGGATCTATTTCTGGGGATGCCCTAACTAAGACAATGGACAAGTGTGTCCATTTAATTTCTGTGGACCACAGGTCTCTTCCCTGCTAGTGACAGACAAGCTTTGACTTCCTGAGGTTCTTGAGCATCTTATTTGCAGCCCAGGATAGAATTGTGAAGAGATGACACAGGTTTGTTTTCTGCATTTTGCAGATCAGAAACCAGAGGTGCAGCAGGGCATCTTAGAAATCACTCAAACCTCTGATAATATCAGAGCTGAGACTGCAGTGTAGCCCTGTACTAAGACCAGCTAGCTTCCTTTTAGTATTTCTCAGTCTTAACTGGTTCTTCTCAGTAGTGGATCCAATATTTCTCAAAGAAGAGTTCAATGTCTGAGACAAGTTTTAGGATCTTTCCACTGGGATTGTGGGGTCAACTTTGACTGGAGGAGGCAGCCCTGGGTTTCTGGGTACCAATGGATGGTGTCCAAGAGACTCAACTTTAAGGACCTAAGAAAGACAATTACAACTCACATCCCTTATAAATGGGTATATACCTACAGTCTTGTCCAGTTTGATTTATATTGCTGTCTCTAGTGCCACCTTTGGGCCCAGAATTAATACTTTTAGAATCACCATGGAAACACAAGGAAGGTGTTTTTTTGAAAAATTTAACCTAGAAGGGAATATCTATTTTCATTGTGGGAGACACCAGCCCATAGCTGGGGTCTTGGATGAGTAATGCAATTCACCTTTTCCTGCTTCCTGACTGTAGATGTCTCATGGTCCTGCTGCTATGCCTTCTCCATCATGATGGGCTGTTTTCTTTCTCACACTGGGAGCCAGGGCAAACTCTTCCCTACTTTACATTGTCTTTCTCAGGTATTTTGTCTTAACAATGAGAAAAGTTAACTAATAACCATGGTTGCTGTGGAATATCAGTTGAAGATGTTACATTTGTTTATGCTGTGGAACATTTGTTTAACGATGCAAATATGTGTTACAATCTTTTATGTTGCATTTGTTTAATTTTGTAATGCTGTATTACTTTGCCTGCTTAACATGTCTGACTGGTCTAGTAAAGAGCTGAGTGGTCAATAGTAAAGCAAGAGAAAGAATAGGTGGGGTTGGTAAGCAGACTAAATAGAAGGAGAAATCTTAGAAAAGGAGATCAAGGAGCAAAAGAATGAGGAGAGAAGAACATTAGGGGCCCAGCCACCCAACTACACAGTAAGCCATGGAATAAGAAGTAATAAAAGGTATATAAAAGAGAGAAAGATAAAAGCCCAGAGGTAAAAGGTAAATGGTATAATTTAAATAAAGAAAAACTGGCTAGAAACAGTTAAGCTAAGGCTGGGCATTTATAAGAAAGAATAAGCCTCTGTGAACTTATTTGGGAGCTGGGTGGCAGGCCCCCAAAGAATCAAAAAACAGTAAAAAAAAAAAAACAATAAAAAAAACCTACCCAACAACACATGGTCAAGGTTACCTAGGTCCTGTGCAAGTGGTGTCTCGCTAAAGAGTATGTTGAATACCTTGGTCCCATAGCTCCGTGTGGCTGAGACTTCCTACCAATATTAACATTTCTTGGAACTGACTTTCAGACAGGCTTTTTCCAGATGAGATTATGGAGGACAAGGGTTAGCCAATAAATCCTAGAGGACTGAGTGAAGATGCTTACCAAATGGTAGTTCTCATAATAAGACAATCATCTTAGAGGAGTTTTAGTTCATGATTGAGAAGACAGCTTTTGATGATGTTCCTACACCCTAAACCTCTATCCTGGGTCCATGTCTGACAGGGCCTTCAGACAGGAAAACAAAATAAGGTCCTTTAATCTTGCTGTAGCTCTCAGACTTACTGATTTACTCTTTTGTTCTCCTTTGTATACTCTCAGAAAACCCACCTCCCACCAGCAGCTTCCTCTGTTACTTCAGAAGTTGATATTTTCCCTTAGTGTTTGGAAAGTGACAGAATGCGGTCAATTCCATCTTGATTTGGCACTCTTTAGGATCACAGCCACACAAACCTCCATCTGTTCCAGGCTATTTCAGACAACAGCGTCACCAAAGCCAACTGTAGCTGCCAAGGCCGGCCAGGTATTGACACCTTGGCCAGCATCTGGATGGGCCAGTCATGACCTATCATAGCAAGCATTTGGAAAGGTACCATTGCTCACTTGGGTGGCCTTTACATCTCTGGAATGGCAGAGCAAAGACTATGCCAAGCTTTGCAGTCTCCAACGCTTCAGGACTATTGGGGCTGACTTTCTTCTTTTTCATAGGTTATTCATTGGGGAGGTGCTTTTGACTATCTGCCACAATAGGACTAGTGGATAGGAAGTGGTTCCTGACTGTAGAAGTCTAGAAATAGTCTTACCTCCTACCCAGTAATAGTTGCACATATTGAAGCTCTCCTAGCAGCGAGGGTTTGTGTTGAGTCGACAGAACCTTCCTCAAAGAAGCAGTGCTATCAGGGAGGAATAGCATCAGAGTGAGTGACTGGTGGTCTTTAGCCCTAGCACACACACAGAGTGTGACTCTCAGAATGGAAGGCACTTCCTGAGAGGCTCAATGGTCAGATTGGAAGGCACCCACTGCTCAGAGAGAACAAAAGGGCATAGGTAAGAACAGGTAGGTTTTAAAGAGAGGGGAGACGTTGAAGCTGGTGGATAAGGTATCATTCTTATAGGCAACATAGGAGGAACCTTATTTAGTATAGAACAAGGCAGCAAACTTAAGTTAAGGAAGGCATTGTAGAGAGGGGAGAGTGTAGTGGTGCCTGTCTGTAATCTTCGCCTGTTTCTCATCTGTAGAATGGGGAAAATTCAGAATATTAATTCAAGGCTGCAGTTTGAGCACATGTCTAAGATATTTTTCTTTTATTCTTCTCTCATACAGTACACCCCGACCACAGTTTGCCTTGTCTCCATACCTCCCAGTCCCTTCCCCCTCCTCCCTTCTTTTCCAGATCCACTCTTCCTTTATTTCCCATAAAAAGGGGAAAAAAAAAACCAGGCCTGTAGTAAGGAGGCCACATGTTGGTTCCAGGCTGCCTAGACTCCCGAAATAACCACACAGAAAGTGTATTAATTGAATCACTGCTTGACCTATTAGCTCTAACTTCTTATTGGCTAGCTCTTACATATTAATTTAACCCATTCTATTAATCTATCTATTGCCACATGGTTGTGGCTTACCAGGTAAATTTCTGTCTGGCATCTATCTCTGTTGTGGGGTGGGGGCTACATGGCTTCTCCCTGACTCTGCCTCCTTTCTCCCAGAATTCAGTTTAGTTTTTCCTGCCTACCTAAGTTCTGCCCTATCAACAGGCCAAGGCAGTTTCTTTATTCACCAAAGGTATTCATAGCATACAGGGGAGAATCCCACATCACAGGCCTCCCAGGGATATCTACTGAACATGGCCTAACAAGTTACAGGAAGACTAGGCATAAACCCTCATATCAAGACTGGATGAGACAACTCAATAGGAGGAAAAGGGTCCCAGCATGGGTAAAAATGTAGTTTGAAACAACACTATGGCAATGGTGGCCTGAATGATCTTGAAAAATGCTTTTTACACTGTCAGCAGGCTCACCTTTGGAAAGTCAGTCTAAGATTGCACAACATCTTCAAGTAGCCAGAAGTCTCTTTGGAGCCAGCAAAACTTAAATGAAAAATTATTTCCACCAAACCCAGAGGCAGCTTGTAGTTTTTTTTTCCTCTTGGACTCACCCAATAGAGCTGTCCAAAGTGCCACCCTTTAGGAGGTGCAGAGGCGATGCCTCCAAGGAGGCAGACAGGGCTGACTCCACAGCCCTTCAAAAATGAAAAGCACTGTTGCTTGGGACCTTTTGTTCAGTGTTTTCTCAGCCTCCCACAAAAGCCTTTCCCAATTTGTAAGCTTGGCAATAGCAGGTATTGTTGTCCAGGATCTCTGCAAATGTCAAGCCCATTACTGGGCTGAGCAGAGCAGAGTTTTAATTGAACTTTCTCTTCAACCTTCTGTTCTCTGCAGCCATGACAGAATTGTTTGCAACCACCGTGGCCTCCCCTGTTAACCCCCAAGGTCCAGGCTGGAAAAAGTAAATTATCTTTAAAGATATGTTTGGACAGGAAAACTTGAACTTCTGATTTTGTCAAGGTTTTGGTATCTTCTTGCTGTTAGCACATTTTGGTCGTAGGTTGAAGATATCATCTGGACCAACATTTCTTCATGCAGAGAGAAAAGGAACAGGAGAGGCACATGGGGAGTGGAGGAAAGATATGGAGGGAGAAATGAGGCAATTATATTACAATCTCAAAAAGAAAAAATAATATAAAAAAAAGAAGATGATCTGTGCAGACGTGGAAAGCGATTCCTCTTCCTCCTGACTCTGGGGCTCTATTCTTGCACACAAAAGCATGGCATCTTTTCTTACAAACCAGCCTTCCCATAACCTGTCAAACCCTGCTTTAACTCTGCACTCTCTTTCCTTCTCCCTCACAGGCAAGCCTCTCTAAGATGCGATCTGCTGCCCTGACCATGTTCCCTGTCACCCACCTGTCAACTCTGGTCACCATCTGCCTTTATGACATGAAAAGTGTTGTCTCAGTTTCGTCCATTCCTCTTTCCATGCCCACCTCTGTGGCTCTGCCTTACCTCAAAGTCAGTCTGGCTGGACGACTTCAGCACAGTCCTAACCTGTCCCCACTGGTCACAGCTTGATTACCCACTTTCCTGACTGCTACCAAAAGCATCCCCTCAAAGGCATTTTTTTAGAGGTGTCATGGTGCTCTTACCCCTGAGCCTGGATTGCTAAGCCCTCTGAAGTAGCTGATGCCTGCTCTGTGGCCCCAGGCCCAACAGATGCTCTCACCATCTCTCCTGAGGTCCAGTCAGCTCCTGTGGTGTTTACCAGCCAGATCACTGCTTCTCTTCTTAGGATCTCTGCATCTAGCCGTTCACTCCTCTGTCAGAAGTGTCCTTTCCCTTGTTATATTGACTCCCTCCCCATCTTTCCAAAGCCAGAAGAGGCTTGGTCACCTTTGGGGCACCCTCTCTGTTCCTGGAAGTCCCACATGCTTCCCTCAGCATCACACATTTCTCCCATTCTTCCCCACTTGTCTGGGCCTGTTCGTGCCCTCTGCTTATTTTGTTTAATGTTTTTAAGGAGAACATGTTGAAGGCAGCAGAGTCAATCTCTGAATGCAAGCATGCTATTGGAAAGGGTTTCCTGATGAGGAACAGAGAAAGCCAAACAGTAAAGCTGAGCATGCCTAACAAGATAGTATCTCAGTCACCACCATGGAGGGTCTCTGTCACCTACCTACTAGGAGCCCTGAAGAGGAAGTTACATCTCAGAGTCTCAGAGTTGCCCATAGCAGACCTGGGAGCAGGAGTTTGCTTTGTCAATAGATATGGTGGTCACTAGTCAAGGACTGCTCCAGTGGAAGCAGGTTCCCAATAGTTATTTCAATATCCCCCTCCTCTATCTATCAGTGTCTCTCTCTGTCAGTGTGTGTGTCTGTCTTTCATGTGTCTCTCTATCTCTCTGTCTCTGTCTCTCTGTCTCTGTCTCTGTCTCTGTCTCTGTCTCTGTCTCTCTCTCGTGTGTGTGTGTGTGTGTGTGTGTGTGTATGCATATGGATGTGTGCATTGGCACCTTCTCAGGGCCCGGAGGTGTCAGAGCCACTGAAATTGCCCTCCTTGATGTCAGGAGACCGAATGAAGCTGTGCTACACTTTGTGTGGCTAGTCCCAGAGCCTGCAGCAACTGGTACAGAGAAGGCGTGCTGGGACTTACATAGGAACCCCCAGACCTGAAGCACCTTGATGCTCTTCCCACTCTTACACAGGCAGTACTTGGTCCTCACACCCCTACAGAGCATGAGACATCCTTCCATAGTCCAGGCTGAGAAGAAAGCTGCTCCTTCTAGTTACACATAGATCTGCAGTCACGTGGGGCTGGCAAAGACGACCCATCAGGTAAAGGGGCTCTTCTGCACAGTCCTGGTGGCTTGAGTTTGATAACTAGAACCCACTTAAAGATAGGAGGAAGACAGCTAACGCGGCCGAGCTGTCCTGCGATCTATGTCCACATCTCACACATACACCAGTTATACAACACACTCAAAAACCCTGCAAGTCTCAGCACAGTGTAGACTGCAGAATGCAAATGTCTTATGGGGAAACTCTGGTGCTGCTGGAGACCCATGGGCACCTCCATGTCAATGTTATTTCTGAGTGCAACAGAGTTCTTGATGCTGTCGTCAGCCAGAACATCAGTTCTACCATTAATGGGCTTTTGCTCTGCCTCAGAGCTGGAGGCTTCTCCACACTCAGAAAGACCTTTGTGGCCTGAGTTTGTTTGATTCATAGGCTGGTCAGAAGTGAAATATTACTTGGAAGGTCAAAATTTCAATCAATGATCCAGAATTTTCCTTTGAATATGAGTATTTATTAGGTGACGAGGGGGGGGGACAGAATGCAAAGGACACATGAGTTGAGAAAGATGATATGAAACTAATTTTTCTAGTTTCAACTCTGTCATAGTTTTTTTTTTTTTGGGTTGGTGGTGGATAAGTGCATAAAGATGTAGTTAGTGGTGAAAGCGTGAAATCCTAAGCAATTCTGCATAGCTTCAGAACTGTCGTTCTGACTGGGCTGCTGTTTTAGTGGCTATCTTAATCTAGCTGAGTGACGTTTTCCCTTGTGACTTCTTTATAACGGAGTGATATTTATATAAAAATGAGTAAATATTAAAAAGTTTTGGATAGCTACCATATATATATGTTATCAAACACAAAATCCCATCAATAATAAAGATAATACAATAAAAAGAAAATCTCTGATTTTGAGAAGCAGTTCCTCATTTCTCTACTCAGTACTGGTTGGCTTCTTGTAAACCTGACACAAGTTAGAGTCATCTGGGAAGGGGAAACCTCAACTGAGAGAAAGGCCCTCATCAGACGAGCCTGTAGGCGAGTCTGGGGGCATTTTCTTGATTAACTTTGATATGGGAGGACCCAGCTCACTGTGGACAGTGCCACCCCTAGGCTGGTGGTCCTGAGCTCTATAAGAACGTGGGCTGAGCAGGCTTTGAGGAGGAAGCCAGTACGCTGATGGAGGTGGGTCTTGTATTTTATCTGTTGCTTTCATTGGTTAGCTAATAAAGAAAACTGCTTGGCCTGATAGGACAGAAAATTAGGTAGGCAGAGTAAACAGAACAGAATGCTGGGAGAAAGAAGCCGAGTCAGGCAGTTGCCATGATTCTCCCACTCCAGACAGACGCAGGTTAAGATCTTTCCTAGTAAACCAGCTCGTGGTGCTACACAGAATATTAGAAATGGGTTAGATCAATATGTAAGAGCTAGCCAATAAGAGGCTGGAACTAATGGGCCAGGCAGCATTTAAAAGAATACAGTTTCCATGTAATTATTTCGGATAAAGCTAGCCGTGCGGTTGGCCTGATGTCAGGAACGTAGCCCGCCGCTCTTTTTACAATAGTACGCAACATTCCTTCATGGTTTCTGCTTCAGTTCCTGCCATGACTTCCCACAATAATGTACTGTGACATGAAGTGTAAGCCAAGTAAACCCTTTCATCCCCAAATTGCTCCTAGTGTAGGTGCTAATCAAACTAGAACTCATTTAGACAAGCACCCAGAGTAGTTTTTGCATGTTCATAGAGATAGAATCTCGACTCTTTAGTTCATGAACATGGCTTGAGTCTGAGTGAGGCTAGGATGAAGAACTGCACACACCATGTCCATCTCTATACCCAGTCTCTGTTGAGTGCTTCATTCAGCCATGCCCATCCTTTCCTGATGGAAACATGCTCATCCCTCTGTTAACGTATCCATAGCCTTTTGTGTTCTTACCAGACATGTTTACAAATGTTCAGACACTGGTAGAAAAGTTTCAGTTTGTTTTCCAGGATGTTTGTGAATTCTTTACATATAAGCTGGTGTTCTCTGAATTAGAAGAGCTGACTGATTTTTTATAAAATGTTTTTTAAAATTGTGTGCATCTGTGTGTGTGTGTGTGTGTGTGCGCGCGCGCACACGCTTATGAATGTGGGTGCCTTTAAGGATTAGAGACTTCAGGTCCTTCTGGAACTAGAGTTACAGAGGGTTGTGAGCCACCTGATGCGGATAGTGGGAACTGAACCTGGGTCTTCTGAAAGAGCAGTATGCACCCTTAAAGATGTTTCCAGCTTCATGGTTTTCATGTTTTATCACCTAGCAGGTGCTACATTGGGGAGTCCCTTCATTTCTCTGAGCATTTACCTGCATTTGGAAGGAGGAGAGTCATACAGCTTTCAGTTTCAGGAACTAATTATGACCGTGGGGTTGAGAAGTCATAAACACAGCCATCACGTACAACCTCTAGAACGATTTCCAGGGAGGCCGGGATATCTTTGCTAGGATCCCTTGAATGACTGTTTTACAAGCCCTGGATGATTACCCTTGACCCAATCCAAGAAGTGCTCTGTCCAGGTCCATCCCCAGCAGAGCTCTGCCAGACCCCCTGCCCAGGTCCATCCCCAGCAGAGCTCTGCCAGCCCTCTAGTCCAGGTCCATCCCCAGCAGAGCTCTGCCAGCCCTCTAGTCCAGGTCCATCCCCAGCAGAGCTCTGCCAGGCCCCCTGCCCAGGTCCATCCCCAGCAGAGCTCTGCCAGGCCTCCTGCCCAGGTCCATCCCCAGCAGAGCTCTGCCAGGCCTCCTGCCCAGGTCCAACCTTGGCAGTGTTCTGCCAGTCCTCCTGCCTAGAGCCTCCATTTTAAATATCTACATTTTTTTCAAAAAAGTGTTTTCCTTCTTTTTAATATTCCATTTGAAATTTTCACCATTTTTATTGAGTTAAAGCTCAGCTGTCTCCTTACCTCTGTGTGGTTTTGTTTCCCCTCTTTTTGCAGTACTGGAGATTGCCGCACAGTAGGCAAGCAGTCTTCCCCCGAGCTCTATCCCAGCCTCTCTGTGTGACTGTTTTCTAAGATCAAGTTTCCCTCTCAGTTTCTGAGTTGAAGTCACCATGATACTTTGATCAAAGTCTTTCTCACTTCTGCTAATCTACCAATCTCATTGTGGTGAAATTCCATCCAATTTTGTTTTTTCCTCATTCTTTCCTTTACAAGCATCCGGAGAATAAGAACTTGATAGTAAGATTTATTCATGGCGCAGGGGTGCCATTCAACAAACATTTCTTAAATGAATTCCTACATATAATATATAGTCATTGTACTTAGAAAGAAACTCTGGGGCTAGGGGAAACATATTGAATTGAGAAACAACTGAAAGAAGATAGCAACATCTGCCTTGCAGGCATAGCTTAGAGTCTTTGCATGCATACATGCAGGCTGGTGTCCTCTAACTGAGGCACTCTGGTTCCAAGTCTTTTATCACTTAGCGGCTACAACACTGGGCATTCAATCTGAGTACCAGTTTTCATGTAAATACCTTTGAATTCTGAGAATTAATCATGACTACGTGACACTTCCTAGAAGGATGTCAGGTAAACAGTGAGTGTTCAATACCTGCTAGCTGAATGAATAATTAAATGAATATATTAGTAACTTACATTAGAATGACTGACACCTTGTCTAATACAACATGTGCTGGAGAAAAGTCTGCACAAATACCATAGGAACATTTTCTGATTCATAATCATATCTAAGGGCTTCTCTGTTTTATTTTGTGTGTGTATGCATCTATTAGCTGCTTCTGTACTACTATGACAGAGTGCCTAATACAAACAACTTAATGAAGGAAAGATTGATTTTGTTCATGGTCTCAGGGGATCAAGCTATAGTTATCTGGCCCTGTGGTTGGCAGTTCATCATGGCAATCATAGTGGAAGAGATTCTTCATTTCACTGCAGACAGGAGAAAGAGAGAGACAGGGATTGTCAGAGACCAGCTTCAACAAAAATACCACTTACCAGGGTAGGGGAATGGGGATCAGGAAAATAGTAAATAGTACAAAGACAGGAGTGAAAACAATAAAGCAGAAAACATAGGATAGTATTGGGAAGGAGTTTCAGTGAATACTGAAAATTTACCTGAGTGATATTTTCCATACACTTTTATAGCCTAATATAACAGGGAGAAGAAAGCAAAAGACTGCTTTAATATGGTACAAAGGATAACTAGAACAGTTATTGGCTTCAATACTTTGAGACATCAAGTCATTAGCATTCTAATGTTTAGGCAGTGAACCTAAGTTCCTGAAAGTAGTCATTTGCAAGGTCAGACTTCCTATTTCAAAAGAAGGAGCTTGAATATTCTGACCACTGGTCAGGGTGGAGTGGATCTACCTATATGGGCCATCTTAATGTCGAAAGAGCCAAGTAACCACACCCTAGGTCAGGATGTGTAGCCCTAGCTGTTATCAGCAATTTTGAACAAGCTAAAATGCAGCGGTCGGATTAATAAATCACCAGTAATAGATATTTGAACAAGTTTAATAACAAAACCAGACTCACGAAACCAAGGTTCCAGCGGAGTAGCCAGCGGAGACAGGAGAGGAAGGGAAGGGGCGCGCAGCTTTTGCCCGCCCAATATATCAGTAAACAAACGCCTGAGGGCAGCCCGCCCCCAAGGGGAGGGCTTATCCCTACACTAAAACTCTCTGACCTTCAGACAAGGTGGAAAAAGTCTCATATTTTGGGCCTCCACAAGAGACAGAGGTAGAGTGAAAGAAAGGGGCCAGGTACTATGAGAAAACACTACAGTGGTCCATTTTCCCCCCAGCTAGATCCATCCTCTCAAAGTTCCTACCACTTGTTCAAACAGCACCACCAGCTGGGGACCAAACATCCAGTGCAAAAACCTGTGGGGAGTGTGTTAGTTAGGGGTTCCTACTGCTGTGAAGAGACACCATGACCAGGACCACTCTTCTAAAGGATAACATTTAATTGGGGTGGCTTACAGTTTCAGAGGTTTAGTCCATTTTCATACCATGCGACATGACAATATGCAGGCAGACATGGTGCTAGAGAAGAAGCTGAGGGTCTTCCATCTTGACCTATAGGCAATAGAAAGTGGTCAGAGTGTCACACTGAACCTGGTCAAAGGAGATATGAAAGCCCATATCCACAGTGACACATTTACTCTAACAAGAGCACACCTACTCTAGCAAAGCTACACTTCCTAATAGTGCTGCTCTCTATGAGTTTATGGGGGACAGTTGCATTCAGACTATCACAGGGAACATTCCATGTTGAAACTTCAACAGCAGATGTGGGCATTTGTTGTGGTTATTTTATTGTCAAGTTGACACCTCCAGGAAGAGGGAACATTGCCTGAAGAATTATCTTTGTTACCCTGGCCTGTGGGCATCAGTCCCACTCTGGGTGGGGCTGTCCCTGGACAGGCCGTCTTTGGCTGTCTAATAAGGGTAGCTGAATTTAAGCCTGGGAGTAAGCCAATAAGTAGCTTTCCTCCATGGTCTCTGCTTCAGTTCCTACCTTCAGGGTTATCTACTTTGAGTTCTTACCAGGCTTTTCTTGATGATGGACTATAATTTGTAACCTGAAATAAATCTCCCTCTTTTTTTCTTAAGTTGGTTTTGGTTGAAATGTTCCTCATGGGTTCATATGTTTAAATACTTTATCCCCCATTGGTGGAGTTGTTTGATACTTAGGAGGAAGTATGCCACTGGAGGCAGGCTCTGCAAGTTACAAGACCAGTACCATTGTTAATTCATTCTCTCTGCTTCTTGCCTTGCAATAAAGGATATGTTGTCACCGTACCTGTTGCTTGCTGTAATGGTTAACTGTCATGATGGACTCCGGAATAGTAAGCCTCAATAAGCTATTCTGTAAATTGCCATGATCACAGCCATGGAACAGCAGCCCAGCAACAGAACGCAAACGAGGACAGCATCCCTTTCTGAGACAGAGGCTTTACTTCTCTTGAACATGCAGCCTCAGATTCTATTTTTTTTTAAAGTTACATGACAAGCATCAGGAAGAGCCATGACTACAATCGTATCTGTTTATCTTTTGCTGGAGGCTATTATCCACCTTCTCTTTCTGGGCACAACTGATATGTGTCAATTATGAGAGTGTGTTGGCCACTCTGATGACTTGCTACCAATGTTAGTATTCCGTGGGCAAAGGATTCTTGTATTCCCATGGAATCTCAGAGTCTTATCATGCAAGTTCAAGAAGTTTTCTTTTTTCTTCTGAGTGTTTACTTTGCTGCCATTTTAAAGCTGTGATTGAATCCTGTAAAATCTTCTCAGTGAAAGAATGTCATCTTGATAAGCATCTGTCAGACTTCATTGTTAGTTGGTTTGGGGACTGTTTTTTTGCCTTATAAATACCATTGTGCTCTTAGTCTCTATTTCTTTATTCCCCCCTCCCCCTCTCACTCAATCCCTATTCATGTTTGGTCATATTTGGAAAAGCTGGATCTTTGTTTATTTATATGTTCCTATGTGATGATTAATTTTCTGTATCAACTTGAGTAGGGCAAGGGATGCTCAGGTGAATGGAAATATTATTTATGGGTGTGTTCATGAGGCATTTCTGGGAAGAAATCATCATTTGAATTAGTGGACCAAGGAAGGAAGATCACCCCTGCAATGTGGGTAGGGACCTAAACTGAACACACCATTCTCACCATAATGAGCTCTGCTGAGATAATACTAATCCAGAACACTTCTTAATACTTTTGTTATGGTAATTAAATTTTAGTATACATTTTTGAGGAGAAAGTCTAACTATGACACCTTCTTCTCTATTGTTCGGTCCAGTCACATCTTAGACCTCTGTTGGGGGATACTTGACCATATCCCAGTAGTGAACCCAGAGAAAGCATTTGATTAGTCTAATAAAATTAACCTTGGGTCAGGAGGAGGAATTTTGAGTGGCACTTTTTTTTTGTTTGTTTTGGGGGAGCCGAAGGGTGTTCTTTTTGGGGACAAGACAGCAAGGAGAGGTTACCCAAGGACAAGAAGATGTTAATTAGAATCCTGTTATCATACAAGAACAACTACCAGATAATATGTAACCCAAGGATATGCAGATGTTAATTAGAATCCTGTAGAAATGTTACATTTGAAGAGTTTTAAGAAAGCAGTCATTCCATACGGCATGTATTCACCCTTTGTGAGGCAAATGTTAAATTCATGTCTAACTAGGAACAGAACCGGACTCACTGAACATAGCGGACAATGAGGACTACTGAGAACTCAAGAACAATGGCAATAGGTTTTTGATCCTACTGCACGTAATGGCTTTGTGGGAGCCTAGGCAGTTTGGATGCTCACCTTACTAGACCTGGATGGAGGTGGGTGGTCCTTGGACTTCCCA
>NW_026068011.1:60929-96146 GCF_014885135.2 Alexandromys fortis
GCTAACGTTCCCAGTGTCTGTCTCCAGCAGGCTACATGGCTTCTCTCTGACTCTGCCTTCTTTCTACCTTGTTATAGGCCAAGTCAGTTTCTTTATTCTTTAACGAATAAAAGCAACACATAGACAGAAGTACCTTCCACACTATAGCTTCTCAGTGAGGGCCAGTATGCTGATTGGCAAAGATAATCTATATTTGATATAGCAGCTTTGAATGCTTGGGACAGGGTTGAAGAATCAGGAAAGAAGACCCAGTCATTTACCATTCTCTTGGGAAGGATACTTTGCTCAGCCTAGATATAGGGGGGAGGGCCTTGGTCCTGCCTCAAGGTGATGTGCCAGATTTGTTGACTCCCCATGGAAAACCTTACCCTCTCTGAGGAGTGGATGGGGGGTGAGGTGGGTAAAAGATGGGGGAAGCAGGAGGAGGGAAGGGAGAGGGAACTGGGATTGGTATGTGAAATAAGAAAAAAGTGTTTTAAAAATAAATTAAAAAAGAAAGAAAAAGGGTTCATTTGAACTCAGATTTCTGGGGTATAGTCCACTGTGGGGGAGAAGGCATAGTGGCAGGACCCAGGGCAGCTGGTAGCATGGTGCCCACAGTCAGGAGACAGAACATGAATGCTGGTGCTCAGTGCACTTCCTTCTTTGTCTTCAGTCTGCCATGCCAGCCCATGAAATTGTGCTGCCCACCTGGGTCATCCCATCCCCATTAATATAATCTAGATAATCCTCCGTAGACATGTTCAGAGGCTTGATTTTATTATGACGATTCTAGATTCTGTAGAGTTGACAATATTAATTATCATACTTACTCTGGGTGGTGTTTAACTAGCTTGACACACCAGAGCAGGGACTGGCTAGTATGCATTTTGATTGGTCTACTGTGACCATTGTGACTAATAGATGTCTTGCTAAATATTATTTCATAACTTCTTTCATCCTCACATGACTGATATCCAATAAACAATTGGAAATAAAATCACTCAAGCTTCTAATTACTTGGAAAATGCAAGTCCAAACATTAATTTATTTTAATTGCTAAATTGGCTCATCCAACATATACATGAATTTTATAATCATATCCTAAATGCTGGCACCATGTGTTGAGGTGACAGAATATGTAATTGAGTGTACAGAACCACCCATTTAATGAACACTGTGTGATGTGGTGTGCTCTCTGCTTGTTGCCCAGATCTAGTCTAGGTTTTGGTTGATGATGACAGATTTTTTTCCATTATGATTAATCTACACATTTTGATTCTCATATTTCTTCACATATGGCTTGGATTGCTGGTGGCACCCTTGCTTTTCCAGATGCAGTTGATGCTTTTTGGTGGCTCCCGTAGTTTCCTATCTCATGCCTCTGATCTTGTCTGGATGGTCCTCCTGGGTTCACTGGAGGCTTAGTACTCGAGCATGACCTGTGTGGTAGAGGTTGAGTGGATCAAATAATGGAAGGAAGTATTTCTGGCATAGAGCCCAATGAGGTGAAACATGCTATGGACCTTGTAGGAAGCAAAATCCAGAGCTTGCTATCTAAGGAGGTCAGGCAGGAGGCAGAGGTGGGGGAGGTGCTTTAGGTAAAGACCTGCTGGTGAGGAGAGTTTCTCAAAGGGTACTGAAGGTTTGGGGTTGGAGGGAAGTGCTAAGGGTTAGCATCCTTTCTCAATTTTCTTACCATTTTGAACATCTTCAGTAGAGGATCCTATTCACACCCTCAAAATGTCATTGCCCCTGAAGCTAGGGAGCAAATGACAGACTTCAGGTTCATTACCATCTGACTTCTCGGTGGTCATGGACCTGGGTTCATTTTATTTTCCGTCCTCTGAAGTTTCCCAGGTAACTGGCCAAGGTGAGACAAGGAAAACCTCTGTTGGGCCCCCAGACTCCAGATGTTTTTTCTTTCCAGTGTCCATCTGCTTTTCCAGGACACTTGTTTTGGTGTACCCTCCACTGTGTTAGAAAGCCATCTCTTCCCTTTTCGTCCGAAAGTCATCATGCAAATGTCTGGGGTTAGAGCCTCAGTCTCTGAGTCTTGGAGAGCCTGGCAGCATCCGTACAAATAGTTTCTCAGTGTTTGTTCCTAGAAGCTCAAGGAAGTTCTCAGCGAAGGCAAAAGTCTCCACTCTGCCATGCTGGGCACTATACAGACGGCAAAGCCAGAGAGCGCACCGTGACCGCTATGCCTCTGGAAGTCAAGGGGACAGTGACATCAGTCCTAGGTTAGTGTTTCTTTCTTCTGCGTTAGAGTAACGTCTGCCTTCTACCTCTTTCACGCCCCCTCCTGCCCCAGCTGTGGCTCTTTGGTCTCATGAAGAGGCCTCAGCACTAAATGTCCACCCCCTTCTGCCCCTGAGCGCCGTTTGTACAGCTTATACATGTTACTGTTTCTCAGCACGTGGTCCTTATGGTGCACCGAGGGCTGCCGCAATGCCAGTCCAGTTTGACAGGATCTGGGCAACGGGTCACCGAACAGTGTGCCAGCTTGTCAGTTGCTGTCAGTTATGGGCAAGGAGGATCGAGAGGAAAGTTTTTCTTTCTTTTGAAAAATTATGAGATTCAGGTTATCTTTGGTAGCAAAGTGAACCGTGTCTTTTTGGTAGGAAATCTGTATTTACACACTCTCACAGTTATTGCCCATGAATTAATCAGCTGCAACTGATTATCTTGTCTGCAACTTCACGAAGGCTGATCCTCCGGTCCAGGCTGGGTGTGGCATCAGGATAAAAGGAATTAACATACTAGTAAGAGCCAGTTAGTTATGGCCAGTGGGCTACTTGGAAAAGTCAGATGTTCTGGTGAGACAGAAATTATGAAAAGTAAAGGCTCTGAATCAGTCACCTCTGACTTTATCTGGATTGTTATGTTGATGGGATTAGATCATGGAGACACATCCAGGTGTGCCCATGGTGGTGTTTTTTTTTTTTTTTTTTTTTTTAGAAGATAAACATTTATTTATTTTTTATTTTTATTTTTTCCACATTTTTTAAAATTTATTTTTACTTAAAAATTTTCACCTCCTCCCCTCCTCCCGTTTTCCTCCCCCTCCCCGCATCCCCCTTCCTCTCCAGTTCAAAGAGCAGTCAGGGTTCCCTGCCCATGGTGCTGTTTTCTAGAATGGCTTAACTGATCAAAAAAAAAATCACTCTAAGTGAAGCACCATTGCAGGGGCTGGGGACCTGGGCAGACTAAAGAGGAGACAGCCTGCTGAGCACCAGCATTGATATTTCTGTTTCCTGGCCGGAGACAAAGGTGACTAGTCACCTCCTGTTCCCACACCATGCCTTCCTACTGTGATCGACTGAATGTACCCTCAAACTGTGAGCCAGAATTAACTCTTCTTTCCTAAGATGCTTTTGTCAGAGTGACGAGGAAACAGAAAAACGTGTAATTTTGCTATTTATGTTCATAGTCCATGTTTCTATACACAAATGAAGGGATTGGTTTAGCTAATTTCTGAATTCCTTTCCAAAAGGACTCTGGTTGAAATGTCTTAGATTTACATTTTCTGGACTTTGACCAAACACTTAAAATATTCTGTATATTTTTGAACAAAAATGCCAAAATATGGATTGTGATTATCACTATTCAGTGGGATTCCATAAAAATGTCACATCAACATATTATACTATAGTGAAATATAACACAAAATTATACCTGCTATCTATGAAGAAATAGGTGCCTAAAATGCAAATGAGAGCTCTCCTTTTATAAAATGTAGCGTGGATTAAGATAGAAAGTGTGCTTGCAAACTGGGCGATGGTTGAAGTCTGGTAGACATAGTAAAGAATGTTAACCCTTACCTGTATCCCAGTGTCTTCCAATTTCCAATGCTTGATCCCGTTTTTCAAAATTTTGCAAGAATAAACTTATATGACTGCCTTGGAAACCAGTATGATGGTTTCTCAAAAGACAAAGGTAGAACTATTCTGTAGCCCAGCTATTCCACTCAATACCTGCATAAAGAAGTCCTATCAGCATACCACAGAGATACTCACACACGCACACCTCTTGTTGCAGCATTCATAGTATCTTGGAAATGGATTCAGTGCAGGTACTCATAAATAGATGGATAAAGAAAATATACAGACTCATGGCAGAATTTATTCAGTCATAAAGAAAAATAAAACCAACTTTGCAGGAAAGTGGATAGAACTTCAAATAATTGTTAAGAAAATTAAGTCAGACACAGAAAGACAAATATCACATTTTTTTAACACACTGAACTTATGTTTATAATTGTGTGTGTGTACCTGTCATAAAACTAGAACGTGGTCATGAAAAGGTAGGAAGAGATCTTAAGGTTGGGATAGAGGGTTTATATACTGTGACAGGAAAACAGATGAAGGATCTGTTTGGGGTAAAGAAAGGAGCTAGCCAGAAGTAAGAGTGAATACAGAGTAGGGGGTAGGGTGGGGTGGGAAGTAGTGCGGGAGGGAGACAAATTAGAAAAATATACAATGATGTGTGTGAAAATGTCACAATAAAACGTATTATTTTAAATGCTTATAGAAATAAACATGATGCTGAAGAGATGGCCTAGCAGTTAAGAGCACTTGCTAATCCAGAGGCCCCAAGTTCGATTCCCAGCACTTATGCTAGCTAGCTCATAACTACCTGTAACTACAGTTCCACAGGATCTGACACCTTCTGGCCTGCAGATATACACACAAACACACAAAAATTAAAGTAACAAAAGTAAGTATAAAAATATAAAGTAAATTCTAAAATAAAAGGAAAAAGACTGAAACTTGGTGCTAGTGTTTGAGAAACACAAAGGCACAATTTGTAGTCTTTAGGGTCATGAATCTCTTTGGGCTTCTGAAGAAATACACTAAGTCTCCATATACATACATTTTCCTTTGTAACACGGTATGTCCTCCAGGAGTGTGTTTCCAAACACACTCGTCTACTCTATTTCGGAACACTTGGCTTGTTGCATGTCGTTACTAGCATGGCATAGTCAATATGACCCTCACAGGGGCAGTGGACAAAATTTATACAAGAGGAGTAAGTATTCCGGTCAGAGTCCCGACCTAATCTGCTTGTGTCAACTGATACAGAGCGGCTCCCTGTTCTCAGGTGAGATGTAGGTAACTATGTTTTCAGAGGAGAATGTTCTTGGTATCATTTGTATTAATAACTTCCCACTATGATAACAAAACATCGAAAATGACAACTTAAGAAGAGGAAAGGTTTATTTTGTTACAGATTTTAATTATTCCGTGATTGGGCCCCTGCTCTTAGGCCTGTGCTGAAGCAGCATGCTTCGGTGAGTGTGAACGGTGGAGGAGGCCATTTATTTGCCACTTAGTAAAGACTGAAAGGGAGGAAGAGGGAGGGGTTGGGGTCCCAGAATTTCCTGTAATGGCATCCCCTAGAGACTGGGAGACCTCCCGCTAGGCTCCACCTCTTACACTTTCTACCCTCTCCTCTAATAGCACAAACAGGCTGGAGATGCAAGCCTCGACTCCTGGATCTTTGGGGAACACTTCCTCAAACAAGAGCACTGAGGCGCAGGAAAGCGGAGGAGCCTCGGCACACTCCTCGCGGAGAACAGACGAGAAGGATAAAGAGTGGCACTGGAGGGCTTTGAGTTAAGACCCTGAAGGTGTGAAGAGGGGAGACTAGAATGTTCATGGCAGCTCTCACAGAAGATTTTGGGGTTCACTTAACTAGAAAGCTGAGCTCAGGAGACACTTTTACTCCCCTGGAGACACAGAAAGTTGAGGCGCTATTGTACCAAGACTAGCATTTCTTATTCTATCTTTAAGCATTAAGCTTGCAAATGAGAAACCCAATGGGTTTTCTGCAGACAAAAGATTTCTTTTAGAGACTTTCTTATGATACTTCAAAAATTATTCAGACTCTCAAAGGTATAGGGAATCTCTGTTTCTTTTTATTCTAGGTAATTTTTTCCAGGAGGTAAAATCTGCCACAGATTCAGAGTGTGTGTGTGAAGAGTCTGATGTAGAGTAGAGGGGAAAGGCTGTAGGATTGCTTACAATGCTCACATAATACCTGGATATTTACTTAATCCCGTTTTTTTTTGTGCTGGACACAAAAGCAAAGGAAACAAAGCAGAGAACCCATTATAACTTCATACTTGCAACTTGGTGAGTGTTTCTCTTTTTTATACAGGCTAAGGTCTAAAAAGAAGCAGTCTATACATGAAGCTATTGAAAAGAACTCTTAAAAATTGTGATTGTGATTGGGACACTGAAGTGTAGCTCTCACAGTTGATGGCTTCTGGAGGGTGTGGGGAAAGGACTCAGTTTTCTTTAAGGGGATGGCCGCTAGGAGTTGGACCATGGTGCAGAGAGTACATGGACAACAAAAAATGGACTTTTTTCTTTCTTCTTTTTTTCTGGGAGGAAGTCATGGGGTGGAGGGATGGACCTGGGAGGACCAGGAAGTGAGTGTGATCAGGGTGCACTATGTGAAATTCCCAAATAATCAATAAAAATATTATGTTGGAAAAAAAGAGATATGTCCCTGGTCTCAATGTGATGACAGAGCAATCTGATATAGAAAATTTCTCATTGAGACTCTTCTCAGGTGATTTGAGATTGTGTTAAGTTGAGAATTAAAGCAATACATCACAGGCACAGAAGACAAGCTTGACACATTTCATAATTTTGCTACAGTTGGTCAGAAGATGAGCGGTTTGTGTCTAGAGTTAGGACACAAAACTGACTTAGCAGTTCATAAAAGTGTATAGGGAACACAGTTTTCAGATTTTGGGAGCCACAAAAAGACATAAGTAATCTCCCATAAGATAATTCCACGGTAGGTAAAGAAAAATGAGCATGATTGAGCTTATTCAAGTCCTCTTTTATTCTATGAATAAAACAAGAGTCCTGGAGATGTAGCTCAGCTGGCAGAGTACTTTCCATTGCTGTGGTGAAACACCATGAGCAACAGCATCTTGGAGAGGAAAAGGTTTATTTTGTTTGTACTTCCATATCAAAGCTCATTTAAGGCAATCAAGGAAGGAAGTCAGGCAGGGCAAGAACATGGAGGCAGGAGCTGATGCAGAAGTCATGAAGGCCATGCTGCTAACTGGTTTGCTTCTCATGGCTTGCTCAGCCTGATTTCTTATAGAACACAGGACCACCTGCCCAGGGGTGGTCTCACCCATAATGGGCTGGGTCCTCTCACATAAATCACTAAGAAAATATCCCATATATGGAAGCAGTTTCTCAACTGAGGTTACCTCCTCTCTGATGACTCTAGTTTGTGTCAAGTTGACATAAAACTCTCCAGCACCACAAAGCTCTAGGTTTAATCACCAGCTCTGCATATCAACAGGTGGCAACATGGTGGCTCAAGTCTGTGATTCTAGCATTCAGGAGATGGAAGCAGGAAAACTAGAGAAATTAATAAACCCCTTAAAGAAATCTATGAAAACACAGTGTAAAGAAATGAATAAAACAGTTCAAGATCTGAAAATAGAAATAGAATCAATAAAAAATCCAAACAGGAAAATATGGAAAGAAGAATTTAAAAACTTGAATAGGAACCTAAGAGACAAGTCTCCCAAACAGAATACCAGAGATGGAGGAAAAAATATTAGGCATTGAAGAAATGATAGAGGAAATGGATAAACAGGTCAGTGAAAATGTGAAGTGTAAAACTCCTGACAGAAAATATCCAGGAAATCTGGGATACTATGAAAAGACCAAATCTAAGAATAACTGGATTAGAAGAAAGAAGGAGAAGACATACAGATTAGGAAAATATTTCCTTCTCTTCCTCCTCCTTCTTTTCCTACTCCTTCTTTTGTTTTTCAAGACAGGATTTTTCTTTATAGCTCTGGCTATCCTGGAACTACCTCTCTGTTGATCATGCTGACCTTGAACTTGCAGAGATCCACCTGCCTCTGCCCCAAGTCATGAGATTAAAGGTGAGCACCATCACTGTCTGGTAACACAGAAAGTATTTCTAATAAAACCATATAAGAAAAACTCCTTAACCTAAAGAAGGAGACACCTATCAAGGTACCAGAAGCTTACAGAGCCCCAAATATACTGGACCAGAAATAAAAGTCTCCTTAGTAATAATAACCAAAACACTAACCCTACAAAACAAAGAAAGAATATTAAAAGGTGCAAGGGAAAAAGATCAAGTAACATTTAAAGGCAAACCCATTAGAATTATACCTGATTTCTCAATGGAGACTCTAAAAGGCAGAAGGGTCTTGTGCTGCAGACTCTAAGAGACCACAGCTGCCAGCCCAGGCAAAACTTTCAGTCAAAAGAGGGGGAGAAAATAAAACATTCCATAGTAAAACCAAATTTAAGCCATATCCATCTACAAATTCAGACTTGAATTTGTAGGGACTAGAAGGAAAATTCCAACTTAAAAATGTGACTTGCACCCAAGAAAACACAAGTAATAATCACAGACTGACAAGTCCAAAATGGGTACACACACACACACACACACACTCACACACACTCATGCACTACCACCACCACCACCCACCACCACAACAAAATAACAGGAATTAACAGACACTGAAATCTTAGCTAGAGCAATAAGACAACTGAAGGAGATCAGAGAGATACAGAAATACACACTGGAAAAAAAGACAGCCTCTTCAACAAATGGTTCTGGATTTCTGTGTGTAGAAGAATGCAAATAGATCCATACTTATCATCCTGCACAAAACTGAAGTCCAAGTGGATCAAAGACTTAAATATAAAACCAGATACACTGAACCTGATAGAAGAGATAGTGGGGAATAGCCTTGAATGTATTGGTACAGGAGACAACTGTCTGAACAGAACACCAATAGTGCAGGCACTAGGAATGACTGACAATAAATGGGACCTCATGAAACTGCAAAGCAAAGCACAACATCATTCAGTCCAAGTAGCAGCCTACAGAACTGAAAAAGGTTTTTATTAACTACACATATGATAGAGGAATAATATCCAAAATATATAAAGACCTAAAAAACTATATATCAAGAAAACAACATAGTTAAAAAATGGGGTACCTATCTAAGAAGAAATGACTGAGAGACACTTAAGAAATATTCAACATCCTTAGCCATCAGGTAAATGAAAATCAAAACTACCTTGAGATTGCAACTTACAGTTGTTAGAATGGCTAAGATCAATAACACATGTGACAGTTCATGCTGACGAAGATGTGGAGTAATGGAGAACACTCCTCCATTGGTAGTGGGAGTGCAAACTTGTATGCTACTATGGAAATCAGTGTGGTGATACTCAGGAATATGGGAATGAATGTACTTCAAGATCCAGCTAAATGGCTGTTGGGTATATACCCAAAGGAAGCTTCACACTACCTCAAAGACAACTGCTCAACCATCTTTATTGCATCTCTATTCATATAGCCAGAAACTGGAAACAACCTCGATGCCCCTCAACAGAAGAACGGACAAAGAAAATGTGGTACATTTATGTAATGGAGTATTACTTACCCATTAAAGAAAAGGAAATCATGAAATTTCCAGGTAAATGAGTGGAACTATAAAAGTTCATCTTGAGTGAACCAAAAAACAGATACATAGAGCAAGGTACTCAGGGGACAAATCTCATTAAGAAAGGGAAACAGAATAGATAACTATGGATGGACGAGGGCCATGGAATGGTAGGATCAATTGGGGAGGAAGAGGAAGCAACCCGCCCAGCAGGTCCTAAGTTACTCCAGGGTCTTGAAGAGGCACTATCTGAAAGACATGGGAGGAAAGAAAAACGGACAGCAAGCAGTATTCTTTTGTCAAGGTATCCATTTATTGAAGCAAGTTTCATGTCTTAAATACTCCTCAGTGAGGAGCTCAGGCAGGGGAACTAAGGAAAGGGGGAAGGATGAAGAGGGAAGGGGGAAGGGAAGGAGGGATTTGTAGCTAGGCAACTAAGCAGGGCAGTTTGGCAGCTCAGCAGGGCAGTTGCAAGGTCAGTGGCTAGAACACCTGCTGTTAGTGATAAACAACAAGCTATGAAGACACTCAGTGGTGCTTTCCAGAGCTTGAGTCTCCACAATCAGCATGTAATGTTTTGGCTAACTTTAAGTGTTCTGTCTCAAGATTTTTACTTCAAGGCCCTGTGAGATGTGAGAAAGGAGAAGCCTGAAATGGCTCCTGACAAGGAAGAAGGTGACAAGGGAGGAAATACAGGGAGAGACAGCTAAAATGAAGGACAGCCATTTGAGGAGCCATATGGCAACCTAATACAGTAGAAACTTCCTAAAATATTTACATATACGAAGGCAAACTAAATAAAATTGTCAAATAACGGAGGAGACAGAGCCTCAATTGACCACCTCTTGTCACCAAATGAAGTGCAGAGTACCAGGATTTGATTCCATTTTTATTAAGTTGTTGGCCAAAGGGGTCCCATGAGAACACCAAAACAACCCAGGCTGTTGCCAAGGCAACAGATTGCTCTCCACAATCTGGTGACAATGTCCCATTGCTGAAGAAAACACCTACACAACTCACTGAACACAGAGAAGTGGAGTTGGCACCTACATAGAACCTTCATTTCTATGATCTACCATCTTTGGTACAGGAAGGTACTCTGCATGCTACCAAAAGAGAAACATAAGCACCAAGCTAGCCATAAACTCTTTGGTCTACAATGGTGTCTTACCTACAAAATATGCTAGTGCAATGGTGGCCCAGTTTGTGTGAGCAATTAACCAATCTCTATTTTGACTAAGGCCCACAATACAAGATGGAACCCATACCTGACACTTCTTGGGTGAGTAAAAATCTGAGACCAGATAGCCCAGGAACCTAGAGTAAAACCGAATACTACTGTTCTTCAAAAAATGAAGCAATAAAATGATTCCTAATGGCATTGTACTATACTTGCGGATAAGTGCCTTGCTCAGCCATCAGCAGAGAAACTTCCTCCTGCAGCAGATGGGAACAATGCAGAGACCCACAGCCCAATAATATGCAGAGAATGAGAGATCTTGGAAGACTCACCCCCAAATGGAATGGCTCCATCAAAGCCCTCTCTCTGCTCAGTCCTCAGGGAACCCTGAGGGAGAGGAGGTGGAAAGATGGGATGGAAACAAACAGACAAGGCCTTCTAAATCAGCATGATCAAAGCACATAGGAACTCACAGAGACTGAAGCAGCCTGCACAGGGTCTGCCTGGGTGTGCACCAGATCCTCTGAATATATATTATGGCTTCCATCTGTGCTTGTTTATGGGATGCCTGTGTGTACAAATGAGTGGTCTCAGTTTCTTGTGCCTTATCTGGGGTTCTTTTCCTTTTATTTGCTTTGTTCAGTTAAAAAGTGTTTGTTTTTGTTTTATCTTATAACATTATATTTTATTATTATCTGTTAGAAGCCTGTTTGTTTATTAATGGGAGACAGAGAGGGAGTTGATTCTGTGGTGGTAGGGTGGTGGAGGAGGAACTGGGGGGAGGAGATGTAAGAGAAACCATAATCAAGATATATTATGTGAGAAAAAAATCTATTTTCAATAAAAGGAAAACAGACCAAAAAAACAGCAAACAAACACAACCCAACTCAAAAGCTAAGTCATCCTCAGATACATAGTTCCAAGCCAACCTGGCCTATCCATGACCCTGCTTCAAAAAGAAAAATAGTGGAAAGTATGACAATGTGGTATGATTCCATCATGGAGTCAATGGTCATCAGTAGAAGTAATGGATGAGAAAGTATTTAATTTTCAGCTTTATTTAGAAACAATTCACTCACATTTGGGTCAGAATTAGGAGAGGTGATTGATTTAACACTCAAAAAGTAAAGGTGCAAATATTTCAAAATATCGTCATGAAATCTTTCTACAAGATATACTGAAATCAATGGAGCTTATTTCTTATGGGGCTGTGTGCGTGCACATGTTTATGTATTCAAGTGAGTGCTACTGAATGTGTGGGTTTGTGAGTATGGAAGCCAAAGGACAACCTTGGGTGTTATCCTCAGGATCTGTCCATTTCCTTTGATGGAGGGAGAAAATAAATCCTTTTAAATGAGTTTTTCCATCTAAAGTGAAGCAGAGGACTACTCCTTTATGATATACAATTGATAGGACAGCAGATATTATCATCCCGTTCTTTCAGTGCCTCTGCTCTGTAGCTTCGTTGGATGTAGAGTGCTAACCAAATGTTGCCTTTGATGGAGAATTGTCAGAAAACCTGGGATTGCTTGGACTTAGAGAAAAGTCTTCTGCTTCTTCCCTGGAAGACCCTTGTGTCTGAATTTTGGTTTTCTTCGGGATATCGTCACTAAAAGTCGTTCTATCATAGGATGGCAGCAGAGATATAATCTAAATTTATAAGCTATGATGCATGGATGCATCCCAGTGGGGAGGGAAAAGTTTAATTTATGTCTTTCCATATATTATTCTTTGGTTGGTGTTTGTGTTCGAAGTTTCTGGAGGCATCAAACATAGAAAAGCCCTGTAATTCCAGAGGGGATTAATGCAGACAATATTTCACCCAGGAAGTGTAGTCATAAATATGAGGAGGTACTTTTAAATGGTCTCTAAATTTTTCGAGATACCACTCAAGTGCCTGTAAAACCCAAATCAACTTTCTGCTTGCATTCTTAATTTTCTATGCACCTCATTTCTCTCTTAGATGGGGACAATTTTTCAGTCTGACTCAGAAAGGAAGGATGCTTATGAAAGACATCAACTTTCTACAAAATGCTCCCCACCACCTCCACCCCAACTCTAAATTTCTTCAATTTTTTTTTCAAGGAACAATTTTCTTGTGATCTAAAGTTATGAGGAAGTGTGGACTCCATGACGGCAGGTTTAAAACTTTGGTCTGGGAAGTTTTGTATACTTGGTCATTTCTTTCTGCATGTGGACACACCTTTCTCAAGCCGGCAAAGAGTTCTGCATGTGCTAGAATCTCCAATGATACTGGGCTTCTTCCAAGAAAGCTCAGACACTTTCGGGATCCATTCATTCACTTTATACTTAGTAGATGCCATTTTGTGATGCACAGCTGGGAAACAATACTAGCTAATATGACGTAATGAGTCATGCAGCACATTGTATGTGGAGTTCTTTACACAAATTGCTTTTATGTTCCTTGCAGTCCTGCCATATCCTCACCCATTTTATAATATGGAAACAGAGGCACAGGAAGACAAGGTGACAAAAATTACACAGTCAGTCAGGGATAGACTCATGGCTAGGAGAAATAAGTTGGATTTTGAAGTATTTCAGAAAGGGTCCTTCTTTCTTGAGGTAGTTTATAGTCTTGTAGCAACTGAAAGCCTGCGATATGTGAAGGGAAGCTGACTCTAAGCGACTATGAGAAAAGGTTATCCTACAACATGGGTCGATCTATCCAAAGTCTAAGGGCTACGCAGAGAAAATGCCAGGAGACAGAAAGTTCATTAGCAGAGAGGTGTGCATTTCTCTTTCTGTGATAACTTTTGACAATCTCACACACATACACAATGTATTATGATCATGTTTATCCTATATTATCTTCTTCTCCCTCTCATTGTCTGCCTTCTTTTAAAAAAATATTGCTTTATAAATAATACCATTCAAAATTTCCACTTCCTCCCCTCCTCTCATTTCCCTCCCGCCCTTCCCCCCCTCCAGTCCTAAGAGAGGGCAGGGTACCCTGCTCTGTGGGAAGTCCAAGACCCTCCCCCCTCCATCCAGGCCTAGGAAGGTGTGCATCCAAACAGACTAAGGTCTCAAAAAGCCAGTACATGCAGTAGAAACAAGTCCCAGTGCCTTTATCAATGGATTCTCAGTCAGCCCCCATTGTCAGCCACATTCAGAGAGTCCAGTTTGATCACATGCTTGTTCAGGACTGCCTTATTTTTTGAAGATACTATGTAAGTTTTTTCTCTTTTTCTAGAAATACTGTTCATAGTTGAACATACACAATATGTTAATATAAAATACTGAGAACTTTTTCCTACATTTACTTATTTTGCATGTGTGTGCATGCATGTATGTGGTATATATGTATATATGTGTGTGTATTTGTATGTATATGAATGTGTGTGGTTTATATGTATGTGTGAGAGTGTGCATGGTATACACGTGTGAGAATTTGTATGCCTGTGTTCATGTGTGACTGCTTGTGTGTAGTAGTCACAGAACAACTTGTAAGAATCAATTCTTTCTTTTTACCATGTAGGTTCCTGGCTTGGAACACAGACTGTCAGGCTTGGTGGCAAGTGCCTTTCATCACTGAGACATCTTGCAGGCCCTCAAATTGAGACTCTATTAAATGCTATTATCCTTGTTTTAAATACCTGTCACAAGCATATTCTAAAACAAATAATGCATTTATCTCCCAGATAACTACATCAATTATGAGAGATATAAGAGGAAACACACTATTTATTTGTTAAAATATTTTAAAAGATCTTGCTTAAAAACCAGTCTGAGATCAAGGTGGTGGTGGTGTAAACCTTTAATTCTAACACTCGCGGGGTAAAGGCAGTCAGACCTCTCTGAGGCTAATCTGTTGGAGGCCAGACTGGTTTACAGAGTGAGTTTCAGGACCGCCAGGGCTACACAGAGAGAGACCCTGTCTCAAACAAAACAAAACAAAACAACCCCAAACCAACCAACCAAACAAAACCCAACCCCTTTCCCCCCCCAAAAAATTCAGAGAATGAAACACTTGAATGGTGCCTTGGGAAGGTTTCTTTTCACTGTTGAGTCCGAAGGGTAACACTGGCCTGTCTTCATGGTAAATTCATATCAGATGGTGCTTTGACAAGGAGAGGCTGGTCTTAAATGGGGAGGACTTGATGACTCTTGTTCAAAATTCCCCTTAGTCTGAGGTCATTCTATTTATTGAAGACTTACAATCTTACTGGCGATGTCCTTGAAGTTTGGTTCCACCCATTTATTCCTGAAAGTATAGGTGAGTGGATTCAGTAAAGGGGTAACTTTACTGGACCCACAGTACTACATTGGATAGGTATGGAGGGAGTGGAAATTCTTGTCTCCTTCCCTATTTTAGTGCAATTGCTTTGAGCTTCTCTCTATTTAATTTGATGTTGGGTATAGGATTGCCGTAAATTGCCATTGCCATGCTTAGGAATGGGTGTCAGGGTAACTGCTGCCTCATAAAATGAATTTGGCAATGCTTTTTCCATTTCAGTTTTGTGAAATAATTTTAGGATTATTGACATTAACTCTTTTTTTAAAAGTCTGGTAGAATTTTGTGCTGAAACCATTTAGCCCTGGTCCTTTTTTGGTTGATTGACTTATAATGACTGTTTCTATTTCACTAGGGATTATAGGTCTATTTAAATAAACTAATATCAATTTAATTTTCATAAGTGGTACCAATAATCATTCATTTTTTTTTTTAGATTTTCCAGTTTGGCAGAATACAGGTTTCAAAAATATGTCCTTATGATTCTTTGTTGTTATGTCCCCTTTTTGTTTCTGATTTTGTTAATGTGAATTATTTCCTCTCCCCTTTTAGTTAGTTTGGATAAGGATTTTTCTATCTTGCTGGCTTTCTCAAAGAACCAACTCTTTGTTTAATTGATTCTTTTTATGTTCTCTTTGTTTCTATTTTGTTGATTTTATCCCTTTCTTTGATTATTTCTTGCATCTATTCCTCTTACTTATTGTTTTTTTTTTGTTCCAGAGCTTTTAGGTTTGCTGTTGTTAGTATGAGATCGCTCCAATTTCTTTATAAAGGATGAGGAGATGGTCTTTGTAAGCTCTTGGGTTGGGATCAGAGAGGAAAAGGAGACAGTGAAAGATTTCCTACTACATAACTGGGGGTATGATTGGCAGATTGGATCTCAGGAACAGTAGGAGGAGGCTTTCAACCTATTCATTGGGTGGAGGAGTGACCCTTGGGTTAGCTGGGGTTGGGGTCCAGGACAAAGCAATAGTGGGATAAGGAAGGTTAGAAAGGGAAGATCTGAGATTCTTCTGAGTGCTGTGGGTTGCACCTGCAAGTATTATTCAGCTGTAAAAAACAATGACAACCTGAAATTTGCAGGCAAATGGGTGCAATGAAAAAAAAAATCATTGTGAGTGAGGTAACCCAGACCTAGAAAAAACAAACATGGGGGATGTACTCACTCATAAATGAATATTAGTTGTAAAGGATAGCCACAGTCCCAGAGAGGCTCGGTAACAAGGAGGGCCCAAAGAGAGAAGCATGCATTTCCCTGAGAATGGGAAATAGAAGTGATCTCCTGGGTAAACAGGGGTAGAGGGTGGGAACATGAGGGATTGGGTTAAGTCAGTTGGGGGTAGGATATAAGGGGAGACTAATGAAATGAAATTTAATGTCTTTTTTATTTAGTTATTTATTTTTCAAGTTTATTTATATATTTATTTATTAAAGATTTCTGTCTCTTCCCCAACGCCGCCTCCCATTTCCCTCCCCCTCCCCCAAACAAGTCCCCCTCCCTCGTCAGCCCAAAGAGCAATCAGGGTTCCCTGGGGGTGCCATTTTGGGGTTAGGGAGAAACCTGGTGCTAGGAAAACTCTCAGGAAACCAAAAGGATGACCCCAGCTAAGACTTCTATCAATAGTGGAGATAGTGCCTGAAGTGGCCTTCTCCTGTAATCAGATTAGTGACTTCCCTAATTGTCATCAGAGAGCCTTCATCCAGTACCTGATGGAAACAAAGGTAGAGATCCACAGCCAAGCACTGGGCTGAGGTCCGGGAATCCTGTTGAACAGAGGGAGGAAGGATTGTATGAGCTGGGGGGGGGGGGTAGTCACAAGAGAACCCACAGAAACAACTAACTTGGTCTCATAAGTGATCACAGATTCTGGACATATAGCTAGGAAGTCTGCATGGAACCTATCCAGGCTCTCTACATATGGGTGACAGTTGTGTTGCTTGGTCTATTTGTGGGACTTCTAGCAATGGGATCAGAGCCTGTCCGTCATGCTTGAGCTGGCTCTTGGGCACCTATTCCCCAAACTAGGTTGCTTCACCCAGTCTTAATACAAAGGTAGGAGGATCTTAGTCCTACCTCAACTTGATATGCGGTGCTTCACTGAGCCATGGAAGGCCTACCCCTTTCTGAACAGAAACAGGAGTGGATGAGGGGGCAAAGGAAAAATAGGGGAGGGAACAGGAGAGGAGGGAGGGGAAACTATGGTCGGGATGTAATATTAGCGCAAAAATTTGATTAATAAAAAAGATCTGTGGGGTCTACAGGAGATGGGAGCGGGGGTCAGAGAAGGCCACCATAGGTGTCCTGCTGCAGGAGTGGGGATGAGACTGGGGGTTGGATCTGGGGGACCACAGAAGAAAGAGAAGGTCTACAGGCAGCCTACCTGGTTTTCTGGAAGGCACCTTCTTTTTCACAGTTATTCCCTCTCCAGCTTTGCTGCATGCCTCCCCATCTGTAAGTGGGGCCACATAGGTAGCTACAACTGTTGTGTGTTTATAGCTACAACAACCATGCCACACGCAGAAGAAGAGTAGCATAGCATTCCTCTCCTGGCTCTTAAAAATCTCTCCATGTTCTCTTCTGCAGTGTTCGCTGGGCCTTGGAGCTGGTAGCAGAGATGTCCCCTTTAGGGTGGAGTATGCAAAGGTCTTATGCTCTCAGCACTTTGACTAGGTGAGTCTCCCACTGTGAAAAGCAGCTCCGTTGACCTGAGATGCACATACCTGTTCCCCACTTTCTCCCTTTGGGCAGTGTGAGGTTTTATATGGGAGCTTTGATAGGAGATGGAGGAAACTGAGTCACAGTGATGTGAATTGATAGGAACACTTGGCTGTGTGTTAGATGTGCAAAGGTGTGTGCATTTTTAGAAGTATTTCAGCCTGGATGCTTCTGTGGGAGCTCTGACCTTCACATTCACTATTTTTTCTTCTTCCAATGTTTTCTTCCTCTTGGGAATCTAATCCATTCTGGACTTTGGAAAGCTCAGGGATGGTGAGTGGGCAGCCTGTCTGGTGTGGTTCTGAAGTCCGGTGAGAAGTGAACCTTTATATCACCTCCCTGTATTTGGGACAAGCAGATTATGACTTTGTCTGGAAGACTCTTTGTGCTATAATATCTCAGGAACCAGAGTGTGGCTGATCATTTATATAATCCAAGGCCAACTTCTTCCCATCAAAGTCCAGTTCTGAACACCAGAACTATTACTGGACTATTTTCTTGGGCTACCCAAGATTTTGCTTCCTTTGTACTAACCAATAAATGTTTTACAGCAGAATGGCTTGAGTGGTTTTGTTCTTATCTGAGGAAATACTTACACTTGTTTTCAGATCGTTTTCATCCCCCTTTGTTTTTCTTTTCTGCATTTTGAAATTTGCATGTGTGGCTTACAAATTATGATTTTTCTGAACTTCTGGACACAAGAACCAACTAAGCTCTCTTCTACTTAATCTTTCTGATCTACTTTTAAATGTCTTGAGTTTGAGAAAATTATCTTCAGAAGATAGATAATAGAATTGAGGCCATTCTCGGGGATCATGATATTAAATGGCACTAAGGATACTCAAAATGACAAACCCCAAGAAATAAAAATAATGCTTGGCTTTCATTTTACTGTTCCACCATTCAAACTATTAAAAGTGGGGAATTTATGATAGTGAAACAGTTTATGTTTTTCCATTTCTAAAGAGATAAATAAACAGAGAAATGGGCCATATTTCTCCAAAGATGAATGGCTTAACACAACAGAGAGACTATTTACTAAGAGCTGTAATGAGTCGGGGCTAAAAATACAGCCACCACAGTAACTGCAGCAGCTCTGCAGAATAGCTGCACTTTATGGGGTGGAAGAGAAGGTGTCTTCTCGTGCTCTGACCTATCCCTGTTTCAGAGCAGTTATTTTATCTCTCAAAATGCAGTGTCTGCATCTAAGTATTTTCACAATACCCATGAAACAAATGGCTTAGAGACCCATTGTTGTGGAATATTAAGATTAAATTTACATTTAATAAATGTAAATGTTACATTTGTTTATGTTGTGGAACATTTGTTTTAATGCTGTAAAGATGTGTTGCATTCCTTCATGTCGCATTTGTTTAACTCTGTGAAGCTGTGTTATTATGCCTGTTTAAAACATCTGATTGGTCTAATAAAGAGCTGAACATGCAATAGCAAGGCAGGAGAAAGGATAGGCGGGGCTGGCAGGCAGAGAGAATAAATAGGAGGAGAAATCTGGAAGGAGCAAGAAAAAGAGAATAGGGTAAGGAGGACTCTAGGGGCCAGCCACCAAGCAACCCAGCCAGCCATGGAGTAAGAGTGAAAATAAGATATACAGAAATAAGAAAAGGAAAACGCTTAGAGGCAAAAGGTAGAGGGATAATTTAAGCTAAAGAAAGTAGACTAGAAATAAGTCAAGCTAAGGCCAGGGGTTTATAAGAAAAAGTCTCATGTGATTTATTTGGGAGCTTGGTGGTGGGCCCCAAGAAGGTCAAAGAATCAAGAGTTAAAAACAACCAACTGCAAGATATCCTGAAAAGCAAAGTGGGGATGGCAGAACTTGATGTTATAGTTTTGAGCAAAATCTTAGCAGTGAAAACTTTAGCCAGTTTGCCCCCAGTTTTCATTTCTGTGTTGCCAAATATGCACATTAAGAATCAATGAGGCATGGACAGTGGTGGCTCATGCCTTTAATACCACAACTTTGGGATTCAGGACACCCAGGGCTATTAGGATAGGAGGTGGGTCTGCAGGAACATGGTGAGGTGTCATTTAGTATATTTTGGTTTCTGTCCAGAGAAGATGAAAGTAACTAATATGTTCCAGAGAGGAGACTGTCTTTGGTTATGCATTCTCTACACCTGCCCCCTTCAGATAATCATCTGGATGGAGTTCAAAAAAATGAATAGATATGGTAAAACCTTGAGGAGTGATGCCGAGTCCCAGGGCAGGAAGTAAAGGGTCTTCTACCCAGGGTCTTTGTTTAACTTACCCAAGCTTAGATGTTAACAACAACAACAACAACAACAACAACAACAACAACAACAACAAAAGACAGTCAACACCTGTCTCTGCAAATTCTGTTTTTGACCGGCTTTATATGATTGTCTATCGAGTGTCCAGCCTGTGTTAGTTAATCTCCCCAAAGGGCACCTCGACATCTGTGTTTGCTTCACATGGTGAACGTTGCCATTGATCTCATACGGGGACTCATTGTATTTTCTTCTCCAGGATTATGTTTTCAGGGGTGGGGTCTGAAAGGAAAAGGGAGAAAAGATGAATGAATGGCTGTGGTGGCTCTGAAGTAGAGCAATCAGAGCATGTGGGGTAGCTATGTTTGCTATAATCAAAAGAAACAAGGAGGCTGAGGAAGCTGATCTGGACTGAAAACAAGAGAAGAGAAACAAGCAGAGTGGCTTTTTAGCATGTGTGTTTTCTTTTAGTGACTGCTCCAGTTTATTCTATCTATATGAGATTGGTTCCTGTAACTTGTAATCAAAGGCTCCTAACTAATACACAGACTAAAGAAGATGTTGATAATTTACAAGGTTTGTTGATCTACTTTCAATCATTCAAGATATAAATCTAAAAAACAACTTGTATCTAGCTTGTGATGTGGGAGTGTCATATATCAATCTGTTGATTTCATTGGATAAGCAATAAAGAAACTGCTTGGCCCTGATAGGTTAAAACATAGGTGGGAGGAGTAAACAGAACAGAATGCTGGGAGGAAGAGGAAGTGAGCTCAGAGACGCCATGCTCCCCTCTCCCAGGCAGATACGATAGTTCTGCTCTCTGAGGCAGATGCAATGAACTCCGACCCAGGATGGACGTAGGCTAGCATCTTCCTGGTAAGCACACCTCATGGTGCTACTACATTGATTATTAGAAATGGGTTAAGAGGTTGAAACTAATGGTCCAGGCAGTGTTTAAATGAATACAATTTGTGTGTTGTTATTTTGGGGCATAAGCTAGCCAGGCGGCCGGGGTGCTGGGGATACAGCCCCTCCGCTCCTATTACTACAAGCTTGGTATGATTTTAGAATGGGCAAGTCAAGGATACGAAATATGGTATGGCGGAGTGCTAACACAAGTGGATGTTAGCCCTTTGATATCTGTTGCTAGCTCCAAGAGAGCGGGTCTGTTATTTAACCTCCATGAGGGCTTGTTTCTTTAACTGCAAAATGGAAATCTACATAGTCTTAGGCTTGTTACTAACCTCCGATTAGAGAAAGCAGCTAGGTATTCCTTAGTAGTCAAGAGAAAATTCTGTTAAGGCAAAAGCTGTAATCTTGCTTTTCCTTTTTCTGATTCTGCTTAAGATTGCTTCAGGAGCTGGATAAGTCCAAGTATGGATGAGTCAGAGCCTCCTAAAGACCTTGGAGGGATTCTGGGTGTTAGAGGTGTGGATGGACCGAGGACCTTGCAGGGAAAAAGAGAGAAAATAGAGCCAGCTAAATATATGCTCAGCTTACCTGGGGATTTTGGTGTTGACCTTCCCAGGCTGACAGATGCCCAAGAAACTGGTTGGCAAGATAAAGCAACCCTGACTGCAGGGATGGCTTCCTACTTGGCTAGTCTGCAGCTCTAAGGCGTTTACAAGTTGTGTCTCATTTGTACTTTGTCCGCTTGTTCCATTAAGCCTCTTAAGTAGAGGCTCTCAACTCTATCTCGACTGACATTTGAGCTCACAGTGCTTTGTTTTGAAGCCCTGGAGGAGGTTTAGCAGCATTCCTGTCCTTTATCCACCAGGGAAGACAAGTGAAAATGGCTCAGAACGCTGCCAAGTGACCCGTGATTGGAGTGGTGGCATATGGAACCACTCACCCCTAATGAGAATCATTACTCTAAGACAATCACTTTACAGAAGATTGGCAACTTGGTTTTAATCAGGGACTTGAGACACAGTAAAAACGAGTCAGGAGGAAGGGGACATTGCATTTCTTTATCTCCTGCCCCCACCTCCTACCTCTTAGAAACTGGAGAAGGTACTTAACTTTCTCTTTCCCAGTGGATGACTGAGACTGGCTGGGAGGTAATCATCATCCCTCTAGATTCTAACTGTTAATACAGGCTCAGAGAACACCGGCTGGGTATTGAGTACATTCTTGGGCTAATATCAGAGCAATTGTAAAATTGCTACTATCCTGAAGCCAGCTGTGTAAATACATGTCACACTCTTAAACCTCTCTAAGACCCACGGAAAGCAACAGGTCTCCATAGCCAAGTGCAATTTCCACTCACTCGTACTGCTGCTCAGTCCAAGAAATCCGATGGAAGTTATGTGTCCGCAGCTCGAAAGAACTAGAGAAGCTGCAAGACACAGGAGCAGTGACCTGGCCACACTGCTTGGATATGCAGATCACTTAGTGACATCTCTCTGTAATAGAGGGATCTCTCCCCTGGGAAGCAGGACTAACAAGGAAGAGGGTGCTGGTTTGCATATCTTTGTAACTTTGTCATTTGGGGGACGGGATGGTTACTTTGCTCATAGAGATAATCAGGGCAAGGAAAGAGGAAACATCTATTGCAAGAGATGTTATGTTCTCCCTCTTTATAATACAGAAGAGGAAGCAGAGGAGGAGGGGGAAGAAGTAGAGGGGAGGAGAGAGAGAGGATGAAGTGGAGGAGGTGAAGAAAGGAAAGGAGGGGAAGAGGAAGAAGATGAGGAGGAAGGAATCAGTATTAGTGCACATTACTGTTTCAGAGAGGCCTGGGGCTTTGCCCTGTGAACAGTCAGCAGAGGTCCAGAAGGTTCTGCTTTCATTTGTTATCCCCCCTCAAATGCTGCCTGTGATTTGGCTTCAACAGAGTAGAACAAACAAGCTCAGGAGGCCACAAGTTCATGGCCCAGAGTGAGCCTGATGGGTGGCTCCTGAAGGGCGGGGAGCTGCTGCATTACACCTATTCCTTTAAGCAGTATATAACCCAAACTCTGTAATTCCCTCTGTGATCTTGAGTAGCGCAACAAGCTCCATTTGTTTCAGTCTGCTTTGCCTCTGGAGAGATGTAGGAGAATGCCTGCTGACCCTGTTGTAGGCACAGTGTGGCTTCCACAGGGGTGGGGGCTGGCTGCTCTGTTTCTGAGGTTCCCAGTCTGCTTGTCACCATTGCCTTTTGTTAATCAACAGGGACAGCCGCTCACTCATGGCTGTCAGGATTTGCTTACCAAGCCCTCTGTTTCCTGCTGAAAATCAAATCAAACACAAACAACAGTGATTAAACCTATTGCCGTGAACTCTAAAATGGACCGGAAAGACTCAGATTGAGGGCCTAAGGCCCATTTCTCTGAGAAGTCATCAGTCATCTTAGCTCGTGTACTTTATAATATCCACGTGGAGAATTTGTAACATCTACCCTTTAGATTTCATTTCACACAAACAAGCACTGCTTTGATCTGGTAGCGGAGGTTTTTAAGAGCTGACCTTTATTAAGCTCGTATCACAGAATACGTGAAGCCGTAAACCTGCTTCCAAATAATATTAGCTGAACAGGAATATTTGTAGGAAGGGAATCGATTCCACCATTAGATTAGTCAGCAACTAAAGAACAGCTCAGCGGCACAAAGAAGAGAATGCATTAAACACCATATTCTGGAGAAACAGTCGTTCAAAACATGTCTTAGTCGTTAGGTTGGCTGAACAGCTCATTGGAAAATCATGTACCCAAGAAAGCCTCCAACTGAGGGTTAAAATGAGCATTTTTAAGGTCCCTTTGCTTTGTGTGTGTGTGTGTCTGTGTGTGTCTGTGTGTGTCTGTGTGTGTCTGTGTGTGTGAGTGCGTGCGTGCGTGTGTATGTTCCCCTTCTACCGTTTGGGTCTTGCCAAACTTGGGTTGTCAACTCTGATAGCAGGTGATTTTATCTACTGAGCCATCTCACCATCCTTCGACATTATTTTTTGAAATAGGGACTCTCAGGGAACCAGGAACTTCCGTTTTGGCCAGCAAGCCTCTCAGAAAGGTCTGCCTGTCTCTGTTTCCCCAGCGCTGCGGTTACAGGAGTGTGTTACCTTAGTTGGCTTTGACCTGAGTGCTGGACAGCAGACAGGTCCTCTTGCTGCACGGTAGGCACTCCAGCCACCACCGGAGCACCTCTCCAGGCTTGGGAATTTTCTTTTGGCAGTGAAAAGACAAGTACAGCCCCGAGCCCAGCCACTCTCACCCAGCTGCCTGTATCATGTGTAAATTCTTGAAAAGGAAGCTCAGTGGAAGGGCTTAAAGTTTTCTCATATTTTACATGGATCGTTGTTACAGGAATAAACGTAACAGACACACAGACACACACACTCATACACACAGTTTCTCAAGGCACGTGAAGCTGTGTTCCGACTTCCGTCAAGATCCTAGTCACAATCTTTGGTGATTCATGTGCCTTTCTCCTCTTAGCTGGAGAAGCAGCAGGGGGAGAGGAGCCTGTTCAGAGTGGCCAGGTTTTGTTTTGGTTGTCAGCTAAAACAGACGCCCCATCATTCTGGACTTGGCAGCTCATTAGTAGAAAAGCCACCGGGAAGCTGCGAGTTGGTGATTTAATGCCCAAACTTATTCCCTGATACAGCTGCAGAGCAGCAGGTGGTTGTAACTGAAGCAAACAGTAGCATTAAAAAAAGATGGAATGAGGAAACGAGAGAGCCTTATGTTTTTATTTTTGCCTTTGTCACTGTGACTGAGGATGTGAGAATTTTATTCTTGTTCATTTGATTTTCTTATTAACACGCATCAATATAAGTAAGAAAGCGCCTCCTCCCAGTTCCGTGCACTGAACACTGAATACCTACCCACTCTGTGACACAGGCTGGGAGTTGGGGAAACTCATTTCCTGTTTTAGACTTCACCATGGAGCCAGCTGTGCATACAGCTTCCTAATAAAGGAACAGACACTCTCTTGACAGAAACGATTCTGATCATGGAATGAAGGAATCCTCTGGAAGTACATAAATAGCAAGAGGGATAAGTGGAACAAAAGTGTATTTGGAGGCAAAGGATGTGGGCAGGAGCTTTCAGAGAAACATCTGAAATTTTCAGAGTGCCTTGACCTTATGTGGAAGGGAAAATGGGGTTGCTCACTCACTCTGCAACTCTGAGAGATGCTCACATTGGAAAAGGCCCCTCCATCAGCTCATCTTTACTGAACAGGAAAGATCACAAACCGCCACCCTCAAAGGTAGATGGCAACCATTTCTTAAGTCATGGAGTAAGGGAGGGGAGAAAGTTAGTCATTAATAGGGCATGGAGAATAAGAGAAGTTATAAAAAATGAGCTAAAGAAATCAGAGTGTAAAACAGATCTAAAATCAATACAGGGAACGCAGTAATTTTTGTGTATATACCTATTATTGTTCAGAGATAGAAGGGAAGATGCTAACCATGAGAGTTGTACAAATGGAAAACTGCTGTAATTCACCTTAATGAGAAATTTAGTAAAAAGCCTAGATAAAAAAAAAAAAAAACTATAAAATGCTGCAGGAAGATATTTTAAAAGGGTTAAAACTATGTCCCTAAATTGATAAAAATGCAATATTCCTAAATAGGAACCCTCAGTTTGTAAAAATATTATGGGTTCCTACAGTTTCAAAGATTTAATGTGACTGCAACTAAATTCCAAGGATTCTTTTAGAAATTTGTAGTATGTGCTACATTTACTAGATATCAAAGTGCATTTTAAAGCTAAAGTCAAGTTTTGTGATATTGAAGTAAAAATGCAGGTAACTTAACAGATGACACAGAAACAAGCCGGAAGCAGATATTTTCATTGTAAGAATTTAGAATACGGCCAAGTGCTTTCTAATTAGTGAACAAAAGGTTAGTTAGTTTGTGGGCAACTAAAAGGTTAATTAGTATTAGTTAGTTAGGCAGTAAATTACATATCTGGAGAAAACAATGTCTCCCTTTCCAGCACACAATGAAATGAAATACACAGCAGATTAAAGAATTACAAGTGGCAAGGTGCCGTGTGAGGGAAACACTCCTTTTTAACTTGAAAATAAAGATGGGTAGGTTGGTTAGTAAAATAAATAGAAGTGGAAAATTTTTGCCACAGCCTGTTCAATGGGTTAGATTCTTGGTTCTAAAACAGCACTACAGACTAGTGAAAAAATAATAAAAAACATAGAAAATAAACAAAAGACGCTACCAGAAAGTTGTAAAAGATAGAAGCCAAAGACAAAAAAAAAAAAACAAACCAGCATCTTTTTAAAAAAGATATGTTTTGCTGATTGTCAGATTTGGATAGAATTTGCTAATACAATATTTAATATTCACGAGATGAGGAGAAGAAAATATCTTCTGGTTTATATTAGTGGCAATTCAGTGTTGACAAGCATTGGAGAACAACTTAATGACGTCATTATGAGACACAAAACTGGCTAAATCCCACTTTGAAATTCCTCTTATAGCACTTTAATTTTAGATGGACAATCAAAATTATGTATTAAGGGACAAGAAAGATGTCTCAGTAGTAAAAAATACCAGATGCTCTTCCATAGGATCTGGGTTCAATTCCCAGCACTTACATGGCAGCTCACAACCATCTGTAACCTCAATCCTAGGGGACCTGATGCACTTTCCTGGCTTCTGTGGGCACTGCACATATGCAGTGCACAGGCATACTTACAGACCAATATTCATACGCATAAAATAAAGGGAAAAATAGAAAACCTGTGTATTAACACTTACTAATGAAGGTGTTTATTCCAGGTGCTTTTAGAACCATAGTGAATAATCAGAAATAACTGGAATCTCCAAAAAGATACATATCTACAACGGAATATTATGTAACTTAAGCAATAATTTTGTAAAGGACTTTAATAACATGATAAAAAAGTCCCGATTTACTCTATATTGAAAAAGAGGAAGAGGAAAGAGGATGTTGAGGAAAACGAAGAGGAGGACAAAGAGGAGGAAGGAAGGAGGAGGGAGGAGAGCTGGAGGAGGAGGAAGAGGATGAGGCACCATGTCACCATCTTAGTACTGAAAAATGGAATCAATAGTGTCAACACCCGTGTATTCGTTACTTTTCACATTGTTGTGGGCAAAATACCCAGCAAAAGCAACAAATAGATGGAAGGGTCTGTCCAAGTCCCTGGCTTATGGTGCAGTCCATCATAGAGAAGAGGTCCAGGCAACAGGGGCAGGGGTAACTGCTGACCTGGTCTCTTCTGTTGGAAAGCAGAGATGGGGGCCAGGCTTGTGATCAACCCCTTTTATTTATTTTGGGACTCCAGTTCATAGACAACATCACTCACATTTAGGGTAACTTTCCCACCCCATTAACCAAATTTAGAAATTAAACAACTCCCTCACAGACATGCCTGGAGATTTGTCTCCTTGGACTCTCATCCTCCTGTCAAGTTGGTGATATGAACCAACACAATTGACAAACTTAGTGATGGAATCACAGGACATGTAGATCCCATCGGTAAGCATGACTCTTAAGAAGCAATAGTGTTAAACTTACTCTAATTTTATTCTTTTTGGTTTTAAAATCCACTAAGAGAAGTTGAAAAACTCTGTCTCTCTGTCTCTCTCTCTCTCTCTCTCTGTCTCTCTCTCTGTCTCTCTCTCTGTCTCTCTCTCTGTCTCTCTCTCTCTGTCTCTCTCTCTCTGTCTCTCTCTCTGTCTCTCTCTCTGTCTCTGTCTCTCTCTCTCTCTCTCTCTCTCTCTCTCTCTCTCTCTCTCTCATTTTTAACAGTCCAATTTCAGTAACTGGCACAGAACATTCTTTCAGAAGAAATGACATCATTTAATCCTCAGAGTAGAAATTCTAGGAACAGTAGTAGTGAACTCGGCATTGAAGCCTCACACTCTAGTGTCTTGGACTGGAAGGGCTGGAGGCCTTAGTGAACTGAGAGAATGGACAGCTATGGCATTCCAGGGGCCTCCCCTCCTGTGCTTGTGTCTTCTCACAGCTTCCTCTAGAGTCAGAGGAAGACATTTCATCTGCACCGAAGTGAAAGAGGCTGGTGACATGGCAGGGCTGACCTCCAGTGCAGTGTGACGATCCCCACCTGGCACTCTGTCCACAGTCCTTAGATGATGCGCTTTTGAGGTGCAGCATTATGTAAAATAGGAGAAAAGTGCTTCATTCTTAGAGAGGCTGACAGACTGGAGAAGCAGAGGGAGGGCAGTCAGCACAGGCCAAGATCTCTTATCTCTGGATGTCAGGAGATCTTCTTTAAAAGGGTCGGGGATGAATGAGAAATTCCTGTATCCCAGAAGAAAACAACAGGGCTTGACCACGCATGAGCTGAGCTGAGAGTAGTCCTGGGCAAACAGAAGATGTAAACTAACTTAGTGCATCATGTAACTAATACTTTTTCTCTCTCCCTCTACTGTCTTTCCCTCCTACAACACACTTATTAAACATGTACTGTACACAACTATACTGCTGGAGCATGGCATCAAGGTTTCAAACAGTTTAGATCTCAACAGAGCCCATTTCGATGGTTTATCCTGTCAACTTGAAAAGTGTCTAGAAGATTAGGAATCACACTTCTGGGTGTACGTAGGAGGGAATTTCCAGAGAGTACAATTAAGGAGAGAAGATTTTTCTTAAAAATGGGTGGTACCACCCTACAGCTTAGAGACCCGGATGGATTAAAAACTGTGGGGAAAGAGAGGAAGCCAGTTAGCCTAGACGTTCCCTGTGCCCATTCTAGTTAAGTCAGTTCAGTTGCTGCTGAACTCTCAGTGTTGGCTGGGTTTAGGGACTTGCTGGGTTACATCTTCAAGTCTGACCTTGACCCCAGAGGGTTTCTGATCCACATTTCATCTTCTTGTGCTGATATTCTGTCTGAGAACAGAAAAGGATGATAAAATGTGACCTTTAGTGACCTTCAGTTCTGGCTTATCAAGAGAATAGATTTCATTTCAGATCTAGCCTAAAGCATGAAAGTTAGAACATGTGGTGAGCATTCGTGAAGAAGCTCGCTCCACACACACAGCCGAGGTTTCGCCGTGATGGGCTGTTGAAGAGCCCGCCTCTGGATCGTTCATCACAAACGTGATGCAACCTTTCTCTGACTTCCCGACTTTTGGGTTTTCTTGAAGAAAACAATAAAGGACTTACACTCTGCTGGACTGGAGAAAGTGGGAGATTTTACTCCCTGCATCTGAGAGTTGAAAATTAAGGTCAAAGAAACAGTGATAAAAGGCATTCCATTTTGAATTCCTGGCGAGGCTCACGCAGAGAGACAGGAAGGGCAGCTGATCTGTGAGGTGGGCAAGCAAAGCCATGCTGCTTCTGCTCTTGGCATGTGAAGACAGACTCTGTGGAGGGAATAGTGAGAAGCTACACTTCACAGGCAGAACGTTGGCTTTTCTGGGTCTGGCCTACAGTAATGAGAGTCACATCTGAGCCGCTTGTGCAAAAATTCTCATTCCTTTCAGCAACTCGCCACACTATTTTACCTGAGTTTTTAAATTTCTACTTCCCCTAGACTTTTAGAATTTATTGTCTATGATTTTTCATTTCCCACTGGGTATTTATCATGTTTTCCTGCTTCCGATCTCTGCAAGTTGGTTCTATTTCTGATCTCTGGCTGTGTCTATTGTGGAGAAAACATTTTTCTTCTTCTTCTGCTCCCTGGAGGGCTGCATTTTAATCTCCTTTATCATAGCCTTGTTATCACAAGTGGAGTAGCTGCTATCCTGAGTGTTTACAGGGCAGATTTCTATTAGTAGCCAGCATAGTCCTTGTACTCTGGAATCTATGCTATGTGCAGGATTTCCTGTGCAACTTACTGCTCCTAGGTGTGTACCCTGGTAGCCTCTTCTCTTCCTTCTTCCTCTTCCTCCTCATCCTTTTCTTCTTCTTTCTTCTTAACTTCTCTCTCCTCCTCTTTCACTTCCTCCTCCCCCTTCTAGTCCTCACTTTCTTGTTCTTCCTATGTATGTTTTCTGGGTCTTTCTCAATGAAATCCTGAGCATCTCCATTTGGTGTGGGGAGATTGGTGGTTGGAGTTTTAAGTATGTGTGTGTGTGTGTGTGTGTGTGTGTGTAAGAGAGAGGGAGGGGAGAGAGCATGAGAGAGAGAGAAACAGAGAGAGGTTCATGTAGATACAGACTTGATATGGAATCCCAAGCCGTGAATGAACTTGTATAAAAAAGCTTTCTCACATCTCTGTGAGTTCTAGGCCAGCCTGGTCTACACAGATAAACCCTGTCTCAAAAACCAAACCAAACAAAAAAGTTCCTCCTGAGTCTTCAGTTTTCTACCTTTGTATTATACAGTCTAGACCCTTCCAAATTTTTTTTTTGGATTTTCGAGACAGGGTTTCTCTGTAGATTTTCCACTGCTCTTTCCCATTGTGAGAATTGAAGGAGTGAGCAAAATAATGACCTATTGAGGTAACAAAGCAAGGTGATCTTCAGCCTTGCTCCTTACAAAGTGATCTGAATGCTTCACCATGATGGGAGAAGACATATTCCCTGTGTGTGGAGGACCTGAAGAACTGGTTGGAGGCACTTCTGTCAAGTACCTAGCCGTCTTGTCAGGACACTTGTCTCCTGCACACTCGTCTAGTTTCCTAAACTGCCTCTAGGCTCTACAGATTCTTCGTGTTGGTTTTTACGCTATTAATTTTTAGGTTACAATTGGTCCTCTCCCCTAAACACATTTGCTGTCCACCATTGAGTTAAATAAGTTGAAAGCTCGAACAGGTGAGGTGTTTTTAGGTATGTGTTTGACACCCAAGAGAAGTGCATTTCAGAGTACTGTGAACTTGGGGAGCTGGAGTGGAGGGTCCTCCTGGGACTGTGAGTCTATGGGGGAAAGAAGGAGAATCCTGTTACAGACTGAAATATATTTCCTTTGTGTTTATGGTAGAGGTAAGGATTCCAGAGTTTGATGGAGGGACACTAAGTGGCTGTGTGCCTAACATGAAGGATAGCTCGGGCAGATGAAGTTATCATCTTTCTGTGAAGGAAAGTGGTGAGGTCATAGACATGCCATGACCATGTGCTCATGTGGAATAATCTGGTGTCTTGTGAAAGTCTTATTGAAGCATCTTTTCCCTGTCGATCTCACATGCTTCTGGAAAGGCCCATACTTCTTGTCTCTGTGGATTTAAGTATATTTTTGCACAACCCTTGTCGAAGGAAATCATGTTAACAAAGAAACATGTAAATAAAAACCCAGACTAGGGATTAGAATATACGCTAGATCATAGGCCTTAAAAACGCAACTGCCGTGAGAGGTCAAATGACAAAACCTTTAAGTGAAGCTTTTTGTTCTCTCTTTCTCCAACCTTGTAGACAGCATCCATGTATGTATATATGTATAAATGTATGTGTGTATCTATCATCTATCTGTTCATCGTTTGTCTATCTACCTATTATCTATTTGTTTATTTTTCCATCTTTTATCTATCTATTTATCTATCTTCACCATTATCATCTATTTTTTCTCTCTCTCTTGTCTATCTCTCTCTCTCCCACTGTTCCTATTTTCTGGGCAATTATGACAATACACTTGTCAGTTGAGCTTGGAAGGAGATATCCATGATCTTCCCTCCATCGCGTTAAGACAGTGAAGGTTCGGATTGTGTTCAGGAGAAGTGATTCAACACCTTGTTGCTAGCCTCATGATTGTTCAGAAGTTACTCCGCTGCCTCATTCCTGGTCAGTATGGATGAACCTCTTTTCGAGTTTGTTCTGGAGGTTTTAACTCCTCCTCATGTCTATCAGTATATTAGCTGTGACAGGCTAAACTATATATACTGTAATAAAAAAACATACCCTGAAATGTCCCTGGCTAAGACAAAGTCTATTTCTTAACCACATATATCTGATATGGGTCAGCTGGAGTTCTCCTCCAAAAAAATGATGTGTGGTATAATCTCTGCCATCATCACTGATAAACACAAGAGGAATTTGAAAAAAATTGTGAGCTGGTGAGATCAGACTGTTATGGGTTTGAAGTCTTTGCATAAGCTCATTCCCTGATAATTCAAAGTTTGAAGGGAAGTTCACGGTGCGCCACCCATAGAGACTCCCATTTCAGAGCCTGAGATCCAGAAAGTACTCAATGAATGCCTCTTCCATCTTCTCCCATCTGACTATGTTAGATAAATGTGCAGTGGATAAAGAGAACAAGACCATAATCCAGCGTGTCCTTACATACCTTACATGTGTCTCATAGACATGTGTGTGTGTGAGCGTGTGTGTGTGCGTGTGTGTGTATCTAGGTATGCACACATACATATATATGTAGGCACACACACAAACATACACACACACACACACACACACACACTGTAGAGTAAAAGATGGAAGCTGCCAAAATTTCAGATTCGTTCCTTTTGTTCTGTCCTTTGGCTCCTCTGTAGATGTAGCACTGACTAATGGAAAGAGAAGCATCTCTGGCCATCACAAGACTGAGCTGGAGGAATAATCATGCTCCCCTTTTTCTAATTAATCTAGCTATCCGTCAGAGCAACTTCAGCAAGCAGAGAGATGAAACATTCCAATTATTTTTCTATAGCACTGTAATCCTTTTCCAGGAGTGTTCCTGTAATGTCTGCTCTCCTCATCAGACAGTGAAGAAAAAAAAAACCAGTTTTGACTCAACAGGCTGCTCCTTCTCGCTGGAGAGGGGGGGAGAAGCAGTCCACCCCGAGCCTTGATTCTCTCAGCAGCTGTGACTTCAGAAGGACACTTTTGCTTTTGAGTTCTGAGGCCTCCTGCAATTGATCTCTTTCCTGCAGGGCCATTCCTCACCGTGGCATTTAGAATCAGTGGCTGCTTCCCTTCTGATGAACTTGACACATTGCAAAGTGGGAGAGGAGGAATGTGGGAGGGGAAAGCTAAATGGCAAAGGAGGAAAACAGGTGAGGTGGGGAACACAGATGCAGCAAAAGAAAAAAAGGGCATGGAGCCGTGGCAGAAGCTTGGCAAGCCCCAAGGTTTCAGCTCAGAAAAAGATAAAGTGGAGCCGGAGAGATGACTCAGCAGTTAAGAGCATTTGCTGCTCTTACGGAAGAGCAGAATTTGGTTCCCAGCACCTACACTGTAATTTACAATAGCCCGTAACTCCAGCTCCAATGGAACCAACACCTTCTTCTTGCCTTTGCATGCATGCGCTTGTGCGCATGTGCGTGCACACACGTCTTGACTAGTTAGGGTGGAGGAAAAAACCTGACCTAGTTTTGTGGATTTGGGGAGTTGGTTTTGAGTCTTATGGTTACCATTTTTAACTATTGATGTGGGAGTGTCATATATCAATCTGTTGATTTCATTGGTTAAGTAATAAATACACTGCTTGGCCTCATAGGTTAAAGCATTGGTGGGAGGACTAAACAGAATAGAATTCTGGGCGGAAGAGGAAGTGAGGTCAGACTCTGCTCTGCTCCAGGACAGACCCGACAGCTCTGCTCTCTGGAGCATAGACGCCAAGCTCAGCTCTCCCAGGCAACTCCAACCCAGAATGGACATAGGCTAGAATCTTCCCGGTAAGAGCACCTTGGGGTGCTTACACACATCATTAGAAATGGGCTAGTCCAGGTGCGAGAGCTAGCCAATAAGAAGCTAGAGTTCATGGGCCAAACAGTTCTTAAATGAATACAGTTTGTGTGTTGTTATTTCGGGCATGAGCTAGCTAAGAGGCCGGGGTGTTGGGGACGCAGCCCCGCCGCTCCTATTTCAACAAACTATGTGCTCTTAATTGCCAAAATAGATGTTCTGAGATTAAAAAAATAAGTGAAAGAACCAGGTGGAATGAGAAGCATCATGTAAATATCAATTATTTTTAGCCATTTTATAAAAAAGAAGTCAGATACACAAACAGCAGGAGAAACAAAGCTCGTGTTCATTTAGGAAAATTTCTGAATACATATTTTATATGGGACAAGTTGAGTGAAAGAACTTAGTCATCAGGAGGATACACAGAAAGCAGGTTTGTCCTTCTGAATAATTGCCACCAGCTTCACAACACTCCAACCTTGCAGAAGGATTCCCTGAGGTCTTGGTTTCATTTTCTCATCTCTCAGACACATTTTAATTAGGAAGCCTCTGCCTGCTAAGTTCTGTGGGGTCCAGGCTTAATTATTTGAAACATCATTTTCTCGCGTAAGTCAGAGCAACTGGCCACTCCTACCACTTCGCCATCTCCTTGTGTCTGGAGTTGGGTCAGGAAGAGGTGCGATGAATCCCCACTGATACAGGGATGTTATCTCTTTCTTCGGGGCTGGTCTGTATCACTGAACTACTTATTCCTGTAGGGCAGTATGATCAGAGTTGTTGATGGGCAACCAGAGTCTGAATTACCCTGGGCAACCTTGTCCTTTTGGAGACTTTTTATCTGCCCGTCAGTTGGAGGCTTCCCACTAGGCCCTTCTGCTCCACAGTTTTCTGCTTAAATGTCATGGTGGAAAGCAGTCAGACCATCTGAGGACTGTTACTCCCAAGAAGAAAAATATTTTGAATTTGAGAATGGGAAATTCTATCTTTTTTTTTCTTGGCTGTGTCCTAAAGTTATCAAAACTAGGAAAAATGAGGAGGGGAATGTATTTTTCTAGAGCTTAATATGTATATTAATAAGCAAACATGTAATATATTATTCACATATATCTAACTTACCTATTTAATATCATCAATCACCTATTTATCTACTATGTGTTTATCATCTATTTGCCAACTATATAGCGATAATGTATCATTTGTCTGTCTATTTTTTAAAATATTTATTTCTTTATTTCTTTATTATGTATCCAATATTCTGTCTGTGTGTACGCCTGCAGGCCAGAAGAGGGCACCAGACCTCATTACAGATGGTTGTGAGCCACCATGTGGTTGCTGGGAATTGAACTCAGGACCTTTGGAAGAGCAGGCAATGCTCTTAACCTCTGAGCCATCTCTCCAGCCCCTATTTGTCTGTCTATAAACCATCTATTTATGCATCTATGTACCTATATATTTATCATTTATTTTACCACAGAAAGTCTGAAAATTTTAAGCATAATTAATTTGAAATTTCTTTCTGTAAAATGTTTCCTTTTAATGTTCTACTTTTTTTAAAAATAAACTTTTGGGAATTTTAAGTGGCTACTAAGTGATATTGATATTTTCCAAAGATGATCTTGATATGAGGTATCATGAAGTGAAAAATATGACAGAATAATGAAGAGGCATTTCATTTGTATTTTAATAAATAAAACTTGCCTGAGGATCAGAGAGTAAAACAGCTCCACTGGTCCTGTCTATAGAATCCAGTCTCGAAGCTGGAAGTTTCTTATGCTTGACCTTGGCCTTGATGAAGTGGAGCTTGTGGTTGATGCTTCCCTTAAGTGATTAAAGTCAACTCCTTAGTCAAAATTATTTTACTTTCGCAGTTCCCTGTTAAGATAT
>NW_026068011.1:97372-101684 GCF_014885135.2 Alexandromys fortis
CCCGCCACTGCCTCCCATTTCCCTCCCCCTCCCCCAACCAAGTCCCCCTCCCTCGTTTTAAGTATTGGTTTCTTCTAGGGATTTACAATAATTTCTAGAATTTTGTTCTGTATTAAAAGTAGATTATATTTCTGCCTTCTTATCTTCTATCCAAGAGAAATCTTTGACAGACTTATAAAATTTTATACTTATAAAATTTTGTTCATGATGCTGTACATCCTAATTTTTATATTTTAAACATATACTATTCTTATTTTTTCCATTCTCTTAATTCAAGAATTTAAACACATCTTTGTTTGATAACATCCACATTTCCTATATTATATGCCTTTTAAATAATTTCTCCTTTCTAATTTAATTTTAGAGGATAGTTGTGGTGACATTTTCAATTATTTCTTCCATGTCCTTCTCTCAAATTCTTCCAGAATGCTTGAGAATGTGTCATTGTCTTTTCTTGATCAATTCTAGGGATTGTATAAATGATCTCTAACACTACTAACTCAGTAAAAAAGGTTATTTCCTCTTTCCTCTGTTTTTGTACCACTGGATCCAGTTCCTGCTTACTGGTATAAATGCGGTCTTTTCATATTTCCTGGATGCTTGTGCCACACAGGTGACAAAGCAGTCACTGTGCCCTCCCATCTTTTCTTTCTGACCACGTATGGTGGCAGGTATTGCATATGTGAGTGAATGGGAAAGAGACTAGCCGGTGGGGTTTTGGTCAGGCCCTGGAAAAGAAAAATGAGTTTTCTAGAGTTTGGTGGGTTTTTTGTTTGTTTTATTTTATTCCACAGGTTGCTAGATCCACAAGCTGGAAGCTGCATTGGCCTCTGGATCATAGTTATGGCAGAGTGTGGGTTGAATGAGAAGTGAACCTCTGTTCTGCTAAGCCACTGACTGGGTTTATTCGTTACCTAAGCCTAGAGTGATCTACCCAGACTAGAATAGCAGTTTCTAGGCACTGTGATGCAGAAGATTCGGTGACAGGTCAGTCAGGAGAGCACTTAGTTCTCTTGGCACGGCTTACTATTACCATGTGAGCATCACAAGGGCAGGCAACGTTGGCACACCCCTGATATTTTACACTGGTGGTGGCAATTTTCCCAGGTAGCTTGATTTGAAATGTTTCCTAGAATTTTTTAAAGAACCTTCTATTTCTTATCATGACATTGAAGTTTGGATTTCCAGAACGCAAACACAGATGTAATTTTTAGTCCCAAGAGTATCTCTAATTTTAGATTCAGCTAAGAGGTTTCAAAAACAAAACAAAACAAACAAAAAAAACCACCAAAACTCTAGAAAGCCCATTTTGCTTTTCCAAGACCCCACTAAAGCCTCACTGGTTAGACTCTTTTCCATTCGCTCAGTGATTTTTTTTCCTTTCTTCTTGCCTTCTTTTCTCCCTCCCTCTTCCTCCTCCCTCCATTTCTCTCTTCCTCCCTCCATTCCCATTCCCTCGCCCTCTTTGTCTTTCTTTCAAGCTCTGAATGCTAGAGGCTTCTATTTAGCTCTCTGGCCAAATGTGGCTGACAGCTGCCTTCTTCAAACTGGGTTTCAACAGCAGAAAATCTGCCCAGAGAAGAAGTGGGCAGATTTTTAGCTCCAAGGTAGTCCCGGGGCAGCTCACAGCTTCTCTCCTCAGATGTCTGTCACTAGAGTTGTTTGGAATGGTGACCACGTGTGGCTTCCTAAATGATTTTGTGCCATCTCTGAGTGAGACAGACTTTCACGATGCTTCAAAAGTTCTCATTCCTTGTAATCAGAGGTTATGGGGCCAACTCCAGAGCCTTTCAAAGAAAGGCCTATGGTTTGGTCTTGATTATAACTGCTGAGAGATGTGGCTGTCCGGCTCTATCATCACCTTTGGAAACCTGAGCTGGTTCCAGCAGGCAACTGTACTTTTTGGCTGGAGTGGCAGTTGCTTGATTTGTTTCTAAAACCACCCAAAGTTAAAGAAGCCAGAGTGTTAAAACTTTTAGGAACAATAAACTGTTAAGGACATAAAATGCTGTTTTATTCTTATTGAGGAAGGTAGATGCCTATTTCTGGAAGTAGCACATTTTTGTTATTGGCATCAAGATTGGGCTTTTTTTTTTTTTTCCAAATTGCAATGATCTTTTTTTAGGCTGGGACGTGGCACTGGAGAGGGCTTTCAACTGCCCCTTCTCTTTGATCATCATAATGGAATAATTACCATATACAGTTGAATGTTCTATTTATGCTAATGCAGTGGTTATAGAGAATGATACAACAGCGTGCAGATTATATGCTTGCATTAAGCTTGGGAAAAAGGAGGCTGAGTTGAAGTAATTTCATCTCATTATTTTTGTAATTATTTCCTCTTCATTAATACTTCTTGAGAAGTCATATTAAAAGCTGGTGTTTGTTGAATAAAATTGCTCTTTCTTGGGCTGGATCATCATTCATAAAGCCCTCAAGGTCAAGAAACACTTAGTGTCAACTCTTCTGTATTTATAAGAGAGCTAAGTTTTTTCACTTGGTAAAAAAAATTTAAACTGATTAAGTTGGAAGTTTATTTTCCTGTGATTTTTAGGTGTGGCGATAAAGCTGCTGTCCAAGGTGGGCGAAATGCTCTATTTTATGAATTGTGATTAAAACAAAGCCCTTCTTACCTACTGAGCCAGCTTGTATGCCTTCTAATCCTAATGTTTTGTTGATTTTCTTGCTTTGTTTTTGTTTTGCTATAAGGTCCCACTCTGTTGTGTAACAATTTCATCAGAATTGAAACATTCTTTCCTGAAAGGAGCAAAACTGAGGGCTCCTAATGACTCAGGAAGAAAATAAAGCTCACAGGATCAACAGGACTCCCACCAAGTCCACCCAATCAATCAAGAGTGCTGTGGAGAAGAGGTTGATCAGTTGAGCTGCCCACAAGTCACACGGGAGCTCCAGAGATGCAGCTCTCAAGGGTCAAGAGGTGTCATTTATCCTTGGTGGCCTTTTGCTCTTATAGCATCTCTTTTCTCGTGAGTACCTTCTTGCCCAAGTAACCACAGTAAACTACTGGTTCACTGAGCTAGACTTTGATGGAATAATTTCTTTGGTCTTTGGTGCTCTACCTGGGGTGAATAAATATTTGCTGATATGTCCCCAGGAAAAGTTATAGAATTCCATCAGGCTGACCTTGAAATCATAATCTTCCTGCCTCTCCCTTCCAAATGTCGGAATTGAATTTATGAACTCAGCTTCTATGCCTCAACCATTGATTGTATCACCGTGCCCAATTGCCAATTGACTTTTAACATGGTCCTTGAAAGTAAACCAAACAACCAACCAACAAATGAACCAACCAATCAACAATTGTAGAGGGCAAAAAAAGTAAAGTGAAATTTGATCAGTATATGGTATTTGCATGTTAATAAAAAACTTTAAAAAATAGATTATCACTGCAATAACTTTAACCCCCAACTCCAATACTCAGGAAACATCAGGGAAGAGAGGGTGGTAAGAATATAAGAAGGGTAGGATGGTGTGGAGTGTGATGAAATGCTGGCCTATGAACCTGACAGGGGTGTCACGTTATTGTACATGAACTCACGGCAGTTCTGGCTGCCTGCATGAGACCTGCACAGGATCAAGCCAGTTAAGAATGTAGTATACTATAAAGGTACAAGAAGCTTATAGAACACCAAAAAGACTGGACTAGAAAAGAAAGTCCCTGAGCCATATAGTAATCAAAACACCAAACACACAGAACAAAGCAAGGATATGAAAAGCTGCAAGAGAATAAAGCCAAGTAACATATAAAGGCAGCTTTATTAAAATTACATCTGGAGCTGGGCTTGGGCAGCTGACAAGAGGGAGCCTGAAATGGCCCTATCCTATTGCCATACTGATGAATATCTTGCATATCACCATAGAACCTTCATCTGGTGATGGATGGAGATAGAGACAGAGACCCACATTGGAGCACTGGACAGACCTCCCAAGGTCCAAACGAGGAGCAGAAGGAGGGAGAACATGAGCAAGGAAGTCATGACCACGAGGGGTGCACCCACCCACTGAGATGTTGGCGCTGATCTAATGGGAGCTCAATAATGAGTGCTGACTGAGAAGCCAAAACAATGGAACTGGGTTTTGATCCTACTGCATGTAGTGGCTTTGTGGGAGTCTAGTCTGCTTGGATGCTCACCTTCCTAGACTTGGATGGAGGGGGGAGGACCATGGACTTCCCACAGGGCAGGGAACCCTGACTGCTCTTTCGACTGGAGAGGGATGGGGAGGGCAGTGGGGGGAGGGGGAGGGAAATGGAAGGTGGGAAGGAGGTGGAAATTTTTAATAATAATAATAA
>NW_026068011.1:103003-208118 GCF_014885135.2 Alexandromys fortis
CCGGACTCTCTGAACATGGTGGACAATGAGGGCTGATGAGAAGCCAAGGACAATGGCACTGGGTTTTGATCCTACTTCATGTTCTGGCTTTGTGGGAGCCTAGCCAGTTTGGATGTTCACCTTCCTAGACCTGGACGGAGGGGAGAGGACCTTGGACTTTCCACAGTGCAGGGAACCCTGACTGCTTTTCAGACTGGAGAGGGAGGGGGAGGGAAATGGGTGGCTGGGAGGAGGCGAAATTTTTTTTCAATAAAAAAAAGAGTTAATAAGAAGTCTGAGCTACTAGGACAATCAGTTTATAACTAATGTAGACTTCTGTGTGATTCTTTGGGACTTAATGACTGTGGGAACCCAGCAGGACAGAAACCCCGACAACACTTAACATTTATGCACCAAGCACAAGGGCAGCTATGCTTGTAAAGGAAACTCTACTAAAGCTTAAATCACATAATGAACCTCACATACTGATAGTGAGAGACTTTAATATCCTACTCTAACTATTGAATGGAACATACAGACAAAACTATAAAGAAAAATAATGGAGCGAACATGTTGTGATCTGGCTGCCCTCACTCCCCCTAACCAACAACTAAACTTCCATGTATTCTGTAATCAACAAGGATGTTTGTGTTCTTTCTGGCTGTTAGTTTTCCACAGAAGTGTTCTCAGTACATGATGCCATGATCTTGACCTTTGGCTGTTTAGCATGTCTTGGAGCAGCTGCCTAAAGTTATAAAAGGCTCTAGCCTGGGGCAAAATAAAGGTTGTTCTTCCTTCAGCATTGAAGCCTCCATGTCTCAATCCTGGCACCCCCATCCCCCACGAGTTTCGGTATTCAAGCTGTGCTGGCATGGCACTAACAGATATTATGAACCAAATAAACCTAACAGATATCCACAGAACATTTTACCCAAGCACAAAAGTACTTCACTGAAAATTCTCCAGAATTGACCACATAATCGATCATGTCAGATCACTGTGGATTTCAACAACAACAGAAACATCAGAAACCTACAAACTCATGGAAATGTAACTACCCCCTACTGAATGGCTACCGTGTCAAGGCAGAAATAAAGAAATCAAAGACTTCCTAGGCAGAAATAAAGAAATCAAAGACTTCCTAGCATTCAATGAAAATGAATGCACAATACATTCAAACTTTTGAGACACAGTCTAAGTGGTACTAAGAGGAAAGTTCATACCACTAAGTGCCTTCATAGAGAATTTGGAGAAATATCACAGTAGCTATGTGAGAGCACACCTGAAATATCTAGAACAAAAAGAAGCAAACTTACCCAGTGTTATGATCTAGTTGCCCCCACTCCCCCTGACCTATAGCAGAACTTCCTTCTGGTCTGTAATTGACAAGGATATTTGTATTCTTTCTGGCTGGTGGTTTTCCACAGAAGCAGTAGAGGTATAAAAGGCTTTAGCTCAGGTAAAATAAAGGTTGCTGTTCTTCCACCTGAAAAGAAGCCTCTGTGTCTCAATCCCAAACACCCCCCACCAGTCTAGGCATTCAGGCTGCACTGGCGTGAGGCAACCCAGGAGGAATAGCTGGCAGGAAATAATCAAACTGAGGACTGAAATTCTTAAAATAGAAACAAAGAGACCAATATAAGGAATCAATGAAACAAAGAGATGGCTCTTTGAGAAAATCAGCAAGATAGACAAACCCTTATCCTAACTGACTAAAAGACAGAGAGGGAATGTCAAAATTAACAAAATCAGAAAAAGGGGGAATAATAACAGACATGGAGGAAATTCAAAGAATCATTAAGTCATACTTCAAAAATCTGTACTCCACAAAATTGGAAAATCTAAAAGAAATGAACAAATTTTTTGATAGATATCACTTACCAAAGTTAAATCAAGATCAAATAAACCATTTAAATAAACTTATTACCCCTAAGGAAATAGAAACAATCATTAAAACTTTCCTAACCAAAAAAAGCTCAGGCATAGATGGTTTTAATGCAGAATTCTAGCAGACATTAAAGGAAGAGCTAATACCAATACTCCTCAAGTTATTCCACAAAATAGAAAAAGAAGGAACACTGCCAAATTCATTTAAGGTTCAACAGTCATCCTGATACCCAACTCACACAATGACACAACAAAGAAAGAATTATAGACCAATTTCCCTGAACATTGATATAAAAACTTAATAAAATAATTGCAAACTGAATGCAAGAGCATATCAAACAGATCATCCATCATGACCAAGTAGGATTTATCCCAGGGAATCAGGGATGGTTCAATATATGAAAATCTGTCAGTGTAATTCACCATATAAACAAACTGAAAGAAAATTCACGCATGATCATCTTACTAGATACTGAAAAAGCCTTTGACAAAATCCAATATCCCTTCCTGACAAAAGTCTTTGAAGATCTCTCTGGGAAAGGTAAATAGAATTGATTTCATGGGTGGGTGTGTGAGGTTGGAAATATGAGGGATAAGGGTAGGGAAAGATAGGTAGAAGATTTTGGTGGAAATGAGTGGAATTGGGGGGAGTTTCAGGGACAAGGTAAAAACCTAGTGTAATGGAAATTCCATTGAATCTTCAAGAGTAACCCTAGCAAAGACTCCTACTTATGGAACTTGAACTGGCCATCTTCTGTAACCAGTCCTTAAGTGGAGAAACTGAAACACCAACCTAGCCACAAAACCTTCGACCAAAGTTTGAATTGCTTGTAGAGAGTTGTGGGGCCAGAATCTAGTAAAGTCATCATCAAAGAGCCCTGAGAGACTTCCTCCAGCAACTGATGGGAGCAGATGTCCCCTAGGTAAACTTGAGGTGGAGAACCAGGAATTCTGCTGAAGAAGGAGAGGAAGGAATTCAGGAACCAGAGGGATCAGAGACACCACAAGAACACGGACCATATAATCAACTGACCAGGACTCATGGGGGCTTGTAGATATCAGGGAATCTGTAGGGGTCTGATGTGGGAATGATTTCTTATTAATAAAGAAACTGCCTAGGCCCCTTGGTAGGCCAACCCTTAGGTGGGTGGAGTAAACAGAACAGAATGCTGGGAGAAAGAAGCTGAGTCAAGGAGTCGCCATGATTCTCCCACTCCAGACAGACGCAGGTTAAGATCTTTCCTGGTAAGCCAGCTCGTGGGCTACACAGATGATTAGAAATGGGTTAGATTAATATGTAAGAGCTAGCAAGTAAGAGGCTGCAGATAATGGGCCAGGCAGTGTTTAAAAGAATACAGTTTCCATGTAATTATTTCGGGGCATAAGCCTGCCATGTGGGAGCCAGGGCTGCCGGAACGCAGCCCTGCCACTCCTTCAACAGGGGTCTGAACTAGGTCCTCTGCATATATGTTATGGCTGAATAGCTTGTGTTCTTGTGGGATTCCTAACAGTGGAGGCTGCTTCTGACTCTTTTGCCTGCTTATGGGACTTTTTCCTATTACTGGGTTGCCTCCTCTAGCCTTGATGTGATGGTTTGGGCCTGGTCTTATTGTATCATGTTATACCATGTTTGGTGTCTCCTGGAGGGCTTCTCTTTTATGAGGGGAGACAGAGGGGGAATGGATCTGGGGGAGATAGGAAATGGAGGGAATGACTAGGAGAAGGGGAAAAAAGGGCCACTGTAGTAGGGATGTAATAGATAAGAGAAGAATAGAATAAAAAGAAGCTATCCTATTTTACACACAAATATCCAACCAAACGTAGGCCAGTCATATCTATTCCTGCTTGCAGTAAACTGGAGAAATGAATGCTAAATCGGAATTAATGAAAAAGTGCAGTCATTATCAAGAATCTCAAGGCTATTTGATGTTACAAAAATCAAACTCAGTACAGAGCTGAGGATACATTTCAGGGGCAGAGCTCTTTTCTAACAAGTGTAAGGTTCTGAATTTGATTTCCAACATCAAGAAAGAAAAAAATCATTATATGTGCAGACTCATTAAAGTCATTATCATTAAAAAATGATAGAATTTCAGTATATATGAAGAGCTCCTAATGCCCTCTCCCGGCTGAGGCATTGATGCTAGTTGATGACTTCTGAGGGAGAGAAGAGTCAGTTTTTTTTGTGAGGGTGGTCATTGCTAAATTAACCATTCATTTCTTTAGATTACCCAACACCAATGTGTACATGAACAGCAACAATTGGATTCAGTGAGTTATAACAAAAAAGAGACTATGAAGTTGGGAGAGTGATGTGTTGGGTGTGGCCTAAAGGAGTTGGAGGGAGGGAGTAGGGGTGGATATTATAAACATGTATGAAATTTTCAGAAAATAATAATAACAATAATAATGATAAAAGGTCTCTGAAGGTGCATGTTCAAAATTTATTCATCTTTCTGAGCTAGAATGGAGTCATCTGAGACTATGTAATTGTATGGCAAACAGATAAACTTAGTCTCGTCCCTCTCCTCTACGGGGCAGGTAAGAATAGAGCTAAGAAACTCAGGGATTTTTCCAGGGCAGGACATTTGTTGACAGCCACAATGGTGTTAGGCCACCATCCTCAAATGCTGGAATAAACCTGGATGGCATCAGTGAGAACTTTCAGGAGGAACAACCTAGGCGAATTGACAGAAGGTTATTTCTGATCTGCCCCAGACACCTCTCTTCTCTGTGAAAAGATAGTTCTCCTTCTATGCTTGTACTTTTTTAAAATAATTGATTATCTCATTATATCCCGACTACAGTTTCCCCTCTCTCCTCTTCTCTCAGTCCCCTCTCTCCACCCCCATCCCCTCCTCCTCCTTTTCCCTTCAGGGCAGCCGAACATGGCATATCAAGTTGAAATAAGACTCATAATATAGCTGGATCATATTACAGCTGGACCAAGCATCCTAGTAGGACGAAAAGGGTCCCCAAAGCATGCAAAAGCAACAGAAACAGCCACCACACCCCCTGTTAGGAGTACACAAAACACCAAGCTATATGCATATATGCAGAGGGTATAATTTAGACCCATGCAAGCTCCTTGATTATTGTCTCAGTCTCAGTGAATTATGATAAGTCCAGGTTTGTTGATTTTGTGTGTTTTCTTGTGATGCCCTTGGCCCTTCTGGTCTCTACAATCCTTCATCTCCTTCTTCTATAGAATTCACCAAGTTTTCCCTAATATTTTGCTGTGGGTTTCTGCATCTGTTTCTATCAGTTGGTGAATGGAGTCTCTCTGATGGTGATTATGCAAGGCTCTTGTCTATGAGTATAGCAGAATATCATTGAGAATTATTTCCTTTACTTTTTTCTTTTACCAGAAATGTTTGATTCTATTCTAGGTCTCTGGGCCATCTGGCCTCTGTTTTTTGTCCTCCAGGCAGTGTCAGGGGTAGACACCCTCTTGTGACATGGATCTCAAGCTGGACCTATCATTGGTCAGCCACTCCCACAATTCTGGTGCCTCCTTTACCCTAGCACATTTTGTAGGCAGGACAAGTTGTAGGTCAAAGGGTTTGTGGCTGGGTTGATGTCTCTGTCCCTCCCCTGGAAGTCTTGCCTTATAGGAGACGGCTGGTTCAAGTTCCATATCCCTGCATTACTAAGAATCTTACCTAAATCACCCTAGTAGGTTCCTGGGAGTTTCCATTGCACTAATTTTTTCCTTGCCTCAGAATTGCCTTCCCCAATTTCTTTCTTCCTTCCTTCCTTCCTTCCTTCCTTCCTTCCTTTCTTTCTTTCTTTCTTTCTTTTTTGTTGTTTTGAGACAGGGTTTCTATGTGTCGCCTTGTTACCTGCCCTGGAACTAGCTCTTGTAGACCAGGCTGGCCTCCAACTCACAGAGATCCTCCTGCTTCTGCCTCCTGAGTGCTGGGATTAAAGATGTGCACCACTACTGCCTGGCTCTTATCCCAGTTTCAGTACTCTCTCTGTCCATCCTCCTCACACCTGATCCTTCCTGTGCCTGTGTTATGTGTCCCTTTCATAGTCTTCCAGGCAAAGCCTTGAAGACAACAAATGTTCTCCAGGAACATGAACAGTTGAGCTAGCACTGCATAGTACGAAAACTCACATGTTAGAGTTAGAAGCATATTCGAATTCTGCTGCTCACTGCAGGAGCAAATATGAGGTGACTACGAATACCCTAGGTGCACATTCTGGCCTGTGTTTTCCCACCTGCCAATGTTGTCATAAATCCTTACATGTTTATGCATGTGCATTAAATCTTCTGATGCTTTTGAAGGCCAAAGTTAAAGGCTAAAAATAACCCTTTCCCTTGCTTTCCTCACTAGCCATGTACATATTAGCTCCAGTGTCACTCTTATCGGCAGGTAGTCTCTTAAGGGGTTGGGTGTATGTGTGGCCTGCAAGTGACTCATGATGGGTGTGTTTTGAGAGAGGAAGGTGGAAATAATTCTGGGTTTCTGAGAGGACTGGGTGTATTTGGATAGCATGAATGTCAAGAATCAGGGTGTGCCAGTCAGGGTTCTCTAGAGAAACAGAACTAACACAACAAATATATATTACAACAGAGTTGCATTGGATTGGTTTACATGATAGGAATGGGACAGCCCAATAATAGCAATTGGCATGCTGGAGATGCTGAGAGCCCTGCAGATGTTCAGTCCATGATGCTGGATGCCTCAACCACTGAAATTCATGTGGAAGGCCTAGATGATTCTTGGAGAGCCAGCCCCTGGTCTTCCTCCATGATGGAAGACAGAGATTGTTTTGATGGTGTCAGAAGATGGCAGTTGCTTCAGCATCAACAACTAGAGAGATGACTCAGCAGTAAGAAGTAAATACAGGCACACAAGTAGCACTGTCTTTCCTGGCCACTCTTTACATCTGAGAAGCTGCTAGAACGTGCTGCCCACTCTTGGGGATGGTCTTCTCCCCACAATTCATCTTTCCTGGGAATTCCTTTACAGCCTCCCCAGAGATGTGTATCTTAAATCAAGAGTCCATCAACTTGACAAAAATAACCATTACAGAGTGACTCAAAGCATCAAAAATAAGTTATATATATATGCATTTTAATAACAAAAGTTTTAATCTTTATTTTAGGTATTTTCAACCACAAGACATCTTACCATATCAAGATATTAACTGGTTATATTTGTGTATACAAATCTATATATGCATTCAATAACAACTGATGAGAAAAGAGGCTGTGGGTTTGAAGATCAGGGATGGGTGTATGGGAGGGATTGGATGGAGGAAAGGGAAGGGAGAAACATAGTAATTAAATGTCAGCCTCGAAAATAAACACCTGCTCGTAGTGGTGAATAAGTATTATGCACATTCTGCTTTGAAAAAGGACTCAGCCATTGAGAAGGGATGTGGTCCTTTAGCCACTCAGGAAACCATAAGTGAACCTGGAGACAGCACAGCATCTAAAATTCCCTTCCCAGAGATGCGTGACAGTGGGTCTGCTGTCCCTGGGTGTGTAGCAGTGTCCCCTGGACTGGTAGTGCTCTGGAAGTTTGAGCTCGTGTGACAGTGTAGCTGAAATTTAGCACTTAGTTGGCCTTGAGCAGTTATTTCCTTAGAAAGGGCTGGGGCTGAAGGATTGCTCCCTTCTCCCTGCTTACTGATGCACATCACTGCGGGGTGTGAGTGCAGCCAAGCACCCAGCGCCCACTGACTGTGAATTTCAGAGCCCTGTAAATCCTTTGCTTGATACCCTAGAACATGTCAACAAGATAGATGCCCTGGAAGAAGGATGATGTCCAGGATCCTGGAGGGAAAGCATTCTGGCAAATGTCAGCATGCAGAGAAATTCTGCTTAGGAGAGGATTCTCCAGACCTTGAATCATATTGTTTCAGTGTTTAAAATGTTGTATGGGAATGTTTAAAATTTATTTAAGAGAGAAAACAAGAGAAGAAAAAAATACGGATGTATATTTTTAAAAATTTTTCATTTATCTGCCTGTTTATTTAAGTGTGTGTGTGTGTGTGTGTGTGTGTGTGTGTGTGTGTGTCCCAGTGCACTTAGAGAAGTCTGAGGTTAACTTGGAGAAGTCAGTTCTCTCTTTCCACCATGTGAGACTGAGCATCAAATTCAGGTCGTAGGTCTTGGTGGCAAGCGCTTTTATGCATCAAGCAGTGGTTATATATTTTATCTTTGCTATTCTGTAATGGTGATATTCTCAGTGGCAGCTTTGCTGTCTCCAAGTAAGGATTTAAGGAGTAGAGTAAGATGGCTATCACCAGGACATACAGTATATTTTAAAAAGTTACTGACAAAAAAAATAAAAAAAAATTACTGACGCAGGATATCGGATTTATAGGGCTACAACTGAGAAAGCAAGAAAGTGAGGGTTTTTGAAAGGAATAAGTTTACCTGTCAGCCCCCTACCTACATGTGTTACAAGCAGTTCTTGGTATGATATCAATCCCAGGGTTGTGTATCATAATCGTATTGGGTAAATAAAACATTATGTCTATGAAAAGTCATGTGACTTTTATCTGGAGAAATAAAAATGACCTACTGTCTACTATAAATTGTAATGCAACCATCATGGGGAACAAATATTGGGCAAAGAAATAAAGCACAGTGTAATATACAGGCACGGCCTTTCACATTTGAGTGAGTCTTTTGACAAAGTTGACTTTGAAGGACAATGGCAATCAAATCCCGAACTTGGAGCTAACTCTAGTAATTTATAGAATTAAAAAAATGAATACACATTTCAAATTACATAGAAATAAAGTGAATTTCTTTCTTCTTTTTCCTGTTAAGTTGGGAACCAGTCTGTACTGGACCTGCTTTTAAAGTATCAAAAAATTCACAAGCGTAAAACACTGAACATAGTGTTGGATCAAATGGAAATTTTATTCTGTTTGTCTGTTAAGAAAGTGAAATCATCGGATAGTTCCTGTGAGCTGACGGCAGCACCCCTCACAGGACAGGGACACATTGTGCTCCCCCAGCTCTAATCTCTTTTCAGCTAAAATGAAAAAAAAAAAACCCGAAGCACTTTTCTTCACAGTGTTTTTCCTCTGAAGCACCTTCCAGCATTTATATTTTTGTTTATTATTACACTCACATTTTGCATGATAAATATTAGCTTCATTTTGGACAGGTTTCCTTTTTATATTTCTTTTTATTTTATCTTGGGCTTTCTTGTTGGTTTTTAATTGAGAGCTTCATGGAGTAAATATGGTGGACTCCAGAATCTATGGTCATCAGTTCATGCCTGTGCCCTGAGATGCTGTGTTTATTGTATTTATTGCCATGCTGAAGATTTTGACAGTTGTACTCAAAGAATGGGGATGGTGGAATATACTTACAAAGCTGCTATCCTTTCCTGGGAGAACTGACCTCAGGAGACCTGCACCTCCACTCCCCCAACCCTCTCACAGACAGCCTCAGTGGAAGAGCTGGTCCCGAATATGGGATAGCTGGTTCACCATGCTGGTGGGAGAACTGGCCCTGATCCTCACCTGGGGGTTGGTAGAGGCCGGGACTGACCAATTCTGCTACCACCCAGGCCCACCTCCAGGGCTTTGAGTTGGCACACTCCAACATCTATTTCCATCTATGACCTGCTGGAACAGGTGAAGGAACAGGTCCTGCTGAGCCATAGCTGCAGGATCTCCATGACTCCAGGCAACAGCAGGATATCCGAGAGACATTTTGCTGAGGGTCTGGTATTGATGTACCAGAAGCTGGAGGCTTGAACCAGACATAACTCGTTGCAATGAATATTTGCACTAAATCTGGACCAAAGGGCATACTGCATGACACACCACAGCTCCCAGGGCCACTGTGACAAAGGACGATGTGACAGAGATGTGGGAAAGGCAGAAGAGCAAAGTGGATTCTGTTTGTCTGGTGCCATTTGGGGGACTACAAGGGTGGAGGGCAGATCTGGAAGGACTGGGAAATAAGTGGGATTGGAGTGCATGATGTGAAATACCTAAAGAATCGACAAAAATGTCATGTAGGAAGGGTGTATTTCAGTTTGGAGTTCAAGGGGATACTGTCCATCATAAAGAAAAGGCATGACGTAGGAACATGAGGCAGCTGGCCACCTTGTGCCCACAGTCATGAAGCAGACAGCCATGAATACTGAAGCTGAGTTCAGTTCCTCCTTATTAATTGCAGGTCCACCTCCCAGTGAAATGGTGCCAGGCACATATAGATTAGGTGAGTTTTCCCACCTCAATTTATCTAATCTAGAAACACATTCCCAGCATGCCTAGTGGTATGTTTCCATGGTGATACTAAATCCCATCAAGTGGACAATCACTATTAAGTGTCGGAACATGGAAATTCCTATCTCATAGTGAACACTCTGATGTGTTGTGGGGTTCCCACCAGAGATGATCACTCAGACACAGTCTATGAGCCAATTAAAAATCCTTCTTTAGGCTGTCTGGTGACTACACATGGGCATTTGAGACCCAAGGACAGTCTTGAGCCTTTTCCAGGGTCTCTAAGCAAGAAAACCTCATCCTGGCTGGAAAGTTCCCAAAGTTCCCTTCCTGCAAGCTAAGCAGATAATGATAAAAGACAAAATATACAATTAGCAAAAACAGCGAGGTCAGGCTGACGATTACAAAGAACTCACATCTTTGAGGCCTTTTCTCTTTTTTCCCAGAATTGTTTTTCGTCAGTTCCCTCTTATAGTTACTGTTCTTTACCCAACAAGAGGTGCCAAAATAGAGTCACCATAGCCAACTTGAAGCCCTTGTCACACAAAGACAAAACTGTTTGCTGATAAACTTTCACCTCTGGCAGCACCCATGAGATTAAGATGTGCCCATGAGACTCAGTCTTTGATAAAAAGGGACCCATTTATCATTGTCACTGGAAGGAGACAGCCACTTTCTTATCTGTGGAATGAGGATGGTACTGGAGCAATGCTTCTGCCTCTTGCAGTAACCTCTTCATTTAGTCCTCCCCCAGGAGGAAGAGTGACTCCTTTTAGTAGTGAGATTGATGAACAGTTAACTTCTGTTGGACCTCATTACCCAGGCAATAAGGCCAATGCGTGGAAAAGGCAATGCTTCCCCATGGCCCGTGCTCTGACAAACTCTACACTCTGCTGAGCAGTTTTATGGACAGGGATCATTTTGCACTTTGATCTAAACCTTTTTGTTTTTTTAAATCAGTTGTTTTGTTTTTACCCGTACCTTCCTATCAGGGATGGGACCTGAGGAAACTGGTCTCTCTGAGTAGCCACTGCCCAGGAGCTAATCATCAGATGCATAGAACTCACCCGCAAGGGGACCCTTCCAGGACTAACCTGCAGTGGTTCCTGAACCATGAGGTCATAAAAAACCACTTGGTGGAGAAAGTAAGAACAGATCCTCAGACCTGCTCTAGAACTGATGAGCCAGAGCTCATCGGGACAGCCCAGAGCTATCCCACTTTCGTTGCTATTGTGTAAGAATAGCAAAAGGAACGTAGAGAAAGGGGTTATGTGGCCCACAATTCTGGGTTACAGTCCATCCTTTTGAGGAAATCAAAGGCAGCTAGTCACATCACATCCACAGCCAAGAGAAGGAAGCCATGACTGAAGTCATGCAAGCTTTCTTGTGCTCATCTCTGCCTCTACACTGACACAGTTCAGGGACCTCTACCTGGGAACAGTGCCACCCACTTTCAGGCTGGGCTTCTCCACATCAACGAATACAACCAAGACAAGCTTTTCAGATATGCTCGCAGGCCGGCCTGATCCAGAAAATCCCTCACTGCGACTGCCTTTCTATGTGATCGTAGGTTGTATCAAGTTGACAAACTATCAAAAAGATCCTATAGTTTGAGGAAGTCCTTCAGACTGTGGTGTCAGACCATGTTGGAGACTGTCTAATGAGGCTTTCCGCAGGACCTTCTCCCGCAGTCCTTGCCATTCCAAGTTGCTGCTTAAGAATCCATCAGCCCAGACAGGCAATGGTGGTGCACACCATTAATCCCAGGACCCGGAAGGGCTAGCCTGGTCTACAAGAGCTAATTACAGGACAGGCTCCAAAGCTACAGAGAAACCGTGTCTCGAACAACAACAACAAAAAACAAAATTCATCAGCACAATTTGCTTTTATGGGATGACTTGTTTCATGTACAAATAAATGCCCCCAAAGAGAATGTTGAGTGTTTGTATGTGCTGACAAAGGCCTTCTCAATGTCATCTTAGGGCCAGTCGGCAGGTGTGAGCATAGTGCACTGGAACTTCAGAGGATGAGTGGCTGGACTTCTTTTTAGTTAAACTTTATTATTTCTTCATTATAGAGACAATAATCTGAAGATGTCTTCAAGCTTTCTCTAAACAGAAAGCTTGGTATATAAATGATGTTCTATTTTTGTATTATGAAAACAGTGTATTGGTGAAAATAAATATAAGACAACTACAAAATCCCCATAATTTATTTCTGTATTTGCTGTCACACCCTGTAAGTGCGTTTGTCACTGTAGTGCTTTAAAGGTGAAAAGCCAATGGAGACAGAACAAGTGCAAATGACTAAGCCAGTGCCAAGGCTTTCGGGTTCTAACTGTTTGGTTTTTTTCATAAGAAGATAGGATATTCCCATTAGTTGAAATAGAATAACTACTATGTGCCGGAGAATAGCTCAGACTTCCTAATAGGATTCTAGGGTAGTAGATACTATTATATATAATATATATAATATATATTGTGTTTTATAAGTCTAAGTATAGATGTTAGTAAAAAAGATAAATAAAAACAGCAAAAGGAAAATAAGCATAAAGATACTATTCCCTCAGGGATGGAGAGATGACTCAGCAGCGAAGCATGTTTGCTGCTCTTCCAGATAAGGAGTGTTCAGTGCCAAGCTCCTACATCAGGTGCTCATAATGACCTGAAATTAACTTCAGGGATCTGGTGCCCCCTTCTGGACTGCATCAGCACCTGCACAAATGTAACATACATTTATGCAGATACACACATACAATAAAAACAACAGATTGTTTTATAGGTAACTATATATATAATTACCCATAAATATATATATATATACACACACAACACACACATACATACACACACACTCATATATTTGCTATTCCCATCTATCACAGAATGATACTAATATGTTTTTATATTTTCTTTAATTTTTATAGTTAAAAACACTTAAGCATTTTTTCTTTCTATATTATATCCAGTTTCCTTTGGCTCCTTCTGAGATTATCCGTGATGGTTTGGTAAATTTGGTAGTGAAGAAGTAAAAAAGAACTGGGACAGGCACCAAAAATAGAAGGAGCAGATCTTGTTCAAGTTGGTTCTCTCTGGAGAGGGCAATTAAGCCAAAGGCATGAAGAAACCAGTGGTTGAACAGGACAAGAAGTCTGTCCTTTCTTATCAGGTCACTGTAGCTCTCAATTTTAGCAAAAACCAGGAACACAGCCAGATTAGCCAAAGATGCCACCAGTACGATGTAGGGGAAGGCATAGTACAAGAGGCCTCCTGCAACGGCTTGCAGCACAGCCAAACCCGGGAAGAAGTAGAGGGCAGTGTAAATGCTTTCAAATGGGTTTGGCATATATAGGCTCCACTGGATCTTCTTCACCAGAAACGGTCGGAGCAGCATCATGAATACCAAGCAGAAAGCGTAATACGTGAACACGATGGTGTACAGTGGGTACACGGCTTCCTGAGTGCAGTGCAGGGTGGTGATGTAATCTGGACTTGGATTGTAGAGCATCGTGTACCAATCTGAAAGCATTCGCACCCTGCAGGCATAGATGGAAAGGGTGCCGGGGGGATCACTTACAAGTAATGTGACCACGGCCGCCATACTGCATTCAAGTAAAGCAGAGACTTGCTGGAAGAACACACCGCTGGAACCACTTTTCTTTGAGTTCCATTCAATGCAGAGCCAATGGGAAACTAGAGGAAGCAGCGCCATGAAACCTAGGTAAAGCCAGTCATAAAGTTCCGGGGGCTCGGTGCAAGGCTGACAGTATTTCTCTTCATTTGTTCTCTGTCCTCTTGGGCACGCCCCACATTCTCCATATATTTCAGTTGAGCTATTTTTAAATAATAGGGTCTTCCCACAGTAGAGTCCAAAGCATGCCATCCAGCCACTCTAGGTGCTCAAGATCCTTGGATGTAGCCACAGCTAATACCTAGGCTACAACGGCCCAGGTAGCTCCTCCTCCCGGTTACCTGGACAACCGTTCTGAAGCCCCGCCCCTGCTTCACCAGGCTTCTAGGCTCCACTCCCAGTTTCTCCTCTTGGCTCAAGCCAGTTCCTGGCTTCTTGGCTTAGGCTCCCAGAGGCAATCCTTTTCCTTGCCTGGATAGGGCTCTTGAATTATTTCTCCTGAAGAACTAACACAGATCCTTGGAGTGTATTTCAGGGTGTCAGATTTTTCTGCTTTTGCTGCTGTTTTAGCAGGAGAGAGTAGGTGAAATGTAAATTCAGAAATGTTTGAGAAACCGTAGTTCCTTCTTTTGAATAGATCGGCATGGAGCAGTAGATACAGGTGACAGGTCAGTGTCTGGTGACATTCATAAATTTATCAGATCCTAAAAAATTCACACTCTAACAGGATTATTTTAAAGAGGCTTAGCTCTCTTTGGGTGCACAATGTCTTAATCTTTCATCTTAAGCATTCGTGTTTGATGAAAAACGATTCCTCATGTAAATTCATGTATTGTAATTCAGCCCTTCCTGCACTCCCTGGATAGAGAACTACAGAAGTTACTCCCCACTTTGCTCTTGACAGAGGACCTGCAAATGCAACACTGCCTTATGGTACATGAACTCATCCCAAACTGGAACAAGCTCTCCCATGTCTTAGAAACCTTGACACTTTGTCACTTGTCCTTCATTTGACTCACAAGTTACAGCTCACTTTTGAAACACGCAAATACAAGAGAGAAAGAGAGAGAGGGAGCTGAATTCAACCCAATTCCTTACTTCGCTTCCTCCCTTCCTCACTCCCAAGCAGTCTGTCCTCCACTTCCTGTGTGGTTTCTGACCCACTCTCTTCCTCATAAGTACCCATTCTACCCTGGATACCTCAGGATTCTGCCAGTCCAGAGATACGGCACTCAAGGGGTTCCCAGGATGACACGCATAAAGGCTGGCTATTGAACTTCCTAATATTGACTTCAAAATTCCAAGGGGGCATATAGTTGTCTTGAGCTGCTAACTGCAGGCTAAAATGAACAGAGCTGTGGTAGCTACAGTGAATTAGCCTTGTAAATATTTAGCTTGTAGATTGACATGTGATAAATATCTTCTAGGCATTTGAAGAGAATATGATGAGAGAGGAGCTCTGGATGGCTTGCTTGGCTCAGATAAACCAAGTCTGTGTGCTTAAGTGGGTCTAACTGTCACATGATCAGTGCTGTTCAGTGCTTTGTTTAGTAGCTGACTCCTTCCTGGCAAATGGAGCTGCTCAGCCTGGGAGCTGAGGACCAGTATATGGAAACATGTCTGCTGGAGATCAGTCTATGATGGATGTGTCTGCTGGGGACCAGTATATGGAAACATGTCTGTTGGGGAGTTGCCTATGGCAACACATCTTTGGGTACCAGCCTATGATGTCATGTCTTCTGGGTACCAGCCTATGATGCCATGTCTGCTGGGGACCAGCCTATGATGTCATGTCTGCTGGGACCAGCCTCTGATGCCATGTCTGCTGGGGACCAGCCTATGATGACATGTCTGCTGGGGACCAGCCTATGATGTCATGTCTGCTGGGACCAGCTGATGATGACATGTCTGCTGGAAACCAGCCGATGATGTCAGTAGTTGCCAATTTGCTGTGAGTGAGAAATCCAGCTGCAGGAGGCAATCAGAGCAGAAGGTTCTAGTTTTGTGGTTACTTCTGCTCTGATATGGTCATTCAAGAGCCTACTCTTAGAAATTCATTTCTTTGACTCATTAGGAATCTTGGATTAAAATGTAAAAGTTGAGTTGAGAGCATAGCTCATCATAGAGTGCTTACCTAGCACATACCCAGAAAGCCTTGTGTGTGCTGTTTAGCATCATCTCTGCTGCTGTCCACACACGCAAGTAAAGAGTTTATGTTTCTTATTCTGTCAAGTTGTTATTACCATCTCCCACAATGACTGAAGGCTGGCTGTTTATCAGATGCTATCAACATGCTGAGGGCCATGGCAGCCGCTTGAGGTTAAGCGTGAGGTAGCCAGTGTTACTCCATTCTAGGAAGACAGTACCCACCCTTTCAAACATTTGAAAGAAGGTAGACTGACTATAGCTGCCTTGTGTCTAACCTAGAGAGCAATGTTTGTAATGAGGATCCCTGGTCCGGGACCTGAACTGGACCATGCATATTCACCAGCAAGTTGTCTTAGTTCTTGAGAACTCTGCTAGGTTCTAAGGCATAGGAGGAAGTGAGTTACTTATGGCTTGGCATTGTGCTTTCTCTCCTTCAAATGTATATAGAAGAAAAGAGAAAGGAAGGGAGGGAAGAGAAGGGAAGAGAAGGGAAAGGAAGGGAAGGGAAGGGAAAATTTCTTTCTTTTAAAAACAAGATTTGGATGTCACAGTAAATTGTCATGTGACAACCTTTATAAATATGGTCTAAATGTTCAAGTCTTTATACTGCTATTCTTATTTTTTCCACTGAGCATAGAAATATGCCTCTTACATCGTAAGTTTTAAGTAGAGGAGGTTAGACCAAGAGGCTGACTTGCAGGATAAGGTAGCTTTTGAGAAAAACGTTATTAACTCAGACACTCAGATGAGGCAGTGGCAAAGCCACTTTGGTAGCTAATTCACACCTTCATTTCCTTGTCTGTCTTGGACATCTTTGTCCTGTGAGATGATACGAGACTGAGTCTTTCACCCATCCTTAGTTGCAGCTCTCACGTCCTAATGCAAAGTTCTGTGTGCAGTCATTGTGTGGGCTGTTTGCAGCTTGATCCCTACAATCTGTAGGAAAGGCAATAGAGGATCTTACCTTTTTATATAAAGTTCTCTTTCTACAGAAAACAACCTGGGGTATGATTTTTTAAAGTCAGATTTATTATGTGGTATAAAGTAGGCTTAAGGGATGGAGGAAGCAGCACAGCTTATATATAGAGTTCTTTAAAAATTTATTCAAGTAATTAAAGAGTTTATTCATCCTTGAATACAATGTACTGTGGTTAATTACATTCACTCTCATGGCACTGTCTCACCCTTCTCTGATGACCCCCTTTTCCTGAACTAGCCCCACTGATGCCCCTTCCCTTCCCTTCCTCCCCTCCCCTTCCTTTCCCTTTCCTTCTTTTTAAAAAAAATCATACCCCAGGTTGTTCCCTTCCCTCTCCTCCTTTCCCCTCCCTTCCCTTTTCTCCCTTCCCTCCCCTCCTCTCCCTCCCCTCTCCTCCTTTCCCTCCTCTCCCTCCATTTCCTTTCTCTTCTCTTCCCTTCCCTCCCCTCCCCCCTTCCCTCCTGTCCCCTCCCTCCCTTCCTTTCCTTTCCTTTCCTTTCCTTTCCTTTCCTTTCCTTTCCTTTCTTTCCTTTCCTTTCCCTTCCCCTTTCCTTCCTTTCCCTTCCCTTCCCTCCTGTCCCCTCCCCTCCTTTCCCCTCCCTTCTTTTCCCTTCCCTTCCCTTTCCTTCCATCCCCCCATGGGATGGAAGCTCTAGCTGCTGTATATTCATAATTGTGGCTACCATATTGAGTCCCGAAGGCAGATCCCACTGCATACTTCTCACTGCTCAGTCCCCTAGCTCCTTCTGTTCTTCCTTTTGTGATGTGTGCAGGACACTGGAGGGAGTGACGAAGATGTCTTGTTAGAGGCCAAGTCACTCATTCCCAGCATTTTGACCAGTGGTGAGTCCCTGCTTTTACTGTCACCCACTTTTAGAAGAGTCTTCTCGGACCAAGGCTAAGAGCAGAGTCAATTTTGATCAATATCTGAAAAGGGCAAAGACTCAGAACCATAAGTGGTTTTCAAGGGAAGCCGCTGAACTCTCACAAACTGTCTTCTTCCAGGAAAAATAAGGGCTACTCAAATTAACTCCTGCATACACATAAACCAGATAAAACACAGCTCATGGGAGCCTACAAATAGTCACAGTGAATTCTGCAGAGCCAGAATTACGAGCATGTAATCATTCATTTTACATGGGCATTTAAAAGAAAATACCTTAAATTAAAACAAGCAAGCAGGCAGCTGGAGATCTTCTGAAGGTCCCATAATTTCAATAGAAATTAAGGGTACTTATTGCTATCTTAATCTGAAAGGATGATAGAGTTCTATGTATTGAAACTAATGGGCTTAAGCCAAAGTATTATTTGGAAAAATATAGTTTACAGCATCACTGCTTTAAGCAAACTTACAGTTTTGTGTTGAGTCACAGTCAGAGGTGCTGTGCTTGGTCCCACGTAACATAAGGGCAGCAGATTGACCATACATGACTGCTCAAGACTTCAGTTAAGAAGTTAAAACAGGACAACAAAAGACACCAAAAGAAAAAGTATTGATATATAGGCAGACCAAATGAAATTAGTAGAGATTAATGTAGAAATTAAAAACATAGGAAATAAAAAGTCAAAATTATTTGTTAAAATAAAAATACTGTCTTAGAAATAATCAATAAAATGAACAAAATCTTTTCAATATTATCAAACCAAGGATATAAAAAAATGACAGGTAAATAAAACTAAGAACAAAAAGGAGGACTTGGCTAACTGTGTAATAGACAGTAACAATGGAGGAAGGGAGGCTCAGCCTTTGGTCTGTCGATAAGAGGGTCTCCACAGCCTCTTCCCCAGTGAGAAAGCAAAGCTGATGAGAACAGTGTAAAAGCATTTGCAGTCTCTTTCATTTACAACAACCTACTGATGCTCAATTAACAACAGTCAATGACTTCAGTGTTAAAGTCATGGCCCTCTCTCTCATTACGGCTACCCGCAACCCCAAATAATCTTGAATGAATGGATGTGGTCAAGGATAGGGATCCCTGAAAAGGGCATCTTGTCACATCTCTCATCCCTTCCAGCTTCACACAGAAGAGGTCATCATTCTGCTGAGTAGGACTTGAGGTCAGGAGATTCCAGGCCCTAACTTAGTGACACAAAGGTTCACTGCAGGAATGGGAGGTGGGGATGGTGGACTGTGCTCCTCACTCCCAGGGCTTCCACATTCAATGGGTAGGACATGTTAAGAAGTCGAGAGGCCACTGCCCCACTCAGCACCCAGAGGAGTGGTTCAGAGTTGCAGCTCATAGCACTGGAGAGCTCTAAAATTCTTCATAAAGGAGCCTGCCCCACTTGAAAGAGCGGGGAGCGGTTTGATCCTCAGGGCACCCTCAGAAACGACAGCTCTTCTTGTCAGGTAACGACAAGCTAAAGCACAGGTCAGCCATTCAACTTGGCAAAAGTGAGAAAAGAGGGGCAGTGTGAGCGTACTTGTGGTCAGAACAAGCCTTTAAGACTGATAGTATTTTCCCTTCTCTAATTTAATTGACCAGGCAGGATGTGATAGGTGCTTTGTTTGAGAGAAGGTTTCTTTATGTAACCCTGGCTGTCCTGGAACTCCCTATATAGACCAGGCTGGCTCTGAACTCACAGAGATCCACCTGTCTCTGCCTCCCAAGTGCTGGGATCAAAGGCATGCACCCTATGCCTGACATGATGGTTGGTTTTGTCAACCTAAGACAGTGTAGAATTATCCAAGAAGAGATTGTCAGGATGGTCTAGATCAGTTGTGTCTATGGGCAAGGCTGTGGGAGCCTGTCTTGACTGTGTTGATTGATATGGGAAACTCAGCCCCACAGTGAGCAGCACCATTCCCTTGGTTTTACAACTGTATACTGTTATGAATGCAAATAGAACAGTAAGCATGCATGCATTTATGTCCCGTCTGTGCTTGGATATGATATAGCAAAGCTGTTTTGAATTCCTGTCTCGACTTCTTTGCAATGATGAACCCTAACCTGCAATTGCAAGACAAATAAAACCTTTCAGCCTTTTTCTCATGTGGCTTTCTTTCAGGGTATGCTATCAAGGCAATGGGGATGACACCAGGTAGGGCAGAACCCAGAGAACTGTCAAAAACAATACAGTAATCATCTCGTGTTCAGTGGAGTCTCTCAAATAGGACGCAGCACCAAATGAAGGTGTTGCTAACAGAGATATAGAAGAAAATAGAGAGCTGGGGTAAAATTACCCTCACCCCAGGATGAGCAGCATGAAAGCCTTTGCTCTGGAGAGCATAGGGAAACTCTCCTAAAAGAGCTAAGCTAAATTAGAAAAGAAAAAGAACAAATAAAGACAAATCCCTAACCCAAAGCAAGCACTGAAGAGGGAATCAATATCTAGAGTTATTAAAATGTATTAATTAAATGTAACTGTGTTCAACAAAAACACAGCAAAAGCAATGAGAAGAGGCTGTGACCCAAACAGGGAAAAGAACCAATAACAAAACAAAACCACGTTCTGGAAATTGCTGGGAGAGGAAACAAAAGCCAACAGAGAGAGTGTTGTAAGACTACTGTGTCGGAAATGTAGGTGAACACATTTGGGTCTTTCCACAGTTCTGGGATTTAGTGGATAAAAATTCACAAGGGACAGTGGATCCACTGGCAGCAGCTTGCCAAACAGTCCCAATTCTTTGCTAGCTCTGGATGAGGCCTATGCTGTTCATTTATTCCAACCTTAATTACAATTTGTCCTCATTATATACATTATACAGCAACCTCCCTTTCTCTCTCTCTCTCTCTCTCTCTCTCTCTCTCTCTCCATATACATATGTGTGTGTGTGCGCGCGCGTGCGCGTGTGCATATACATATATGTACGCATTCATATAGATTGGTTATGAAGTGGTTAAGGAGCTGTATTCATGTTCATGTATTCAGTGTTTATGGAGTTTTAAAGAGGCTCCAGATGCCAAAGCTAGGAACTAATAGGGACATAAGAAGAGAGATGTATGAAGGTTGGGGACTTTAAGAGGTTGTGGGTCATGAATGCTCCTTCTATAAATGGAATACAGTGTCATGATAGAGGCTTCATGCAATAGTATTCTCTTTTGCCCTTTGATGGGGGAGAGTCTTCTGTTTTGTGTTAATTCCATTGGTTAAATAAAGAGATTGTCTTGGCCCTGATAGGACAGAAAATTAGGTAGGTGGAGTAGACAGACAGAATGCTGGGAGAAAGAAGCCGAGTCAGTCAGTCGCCATGATTCTCCCACTCCAGACAGACACAGGTTAAGATCTTCCCTGGTAAGCCACCTCGTGGGTTACACAGATTATTAGAAATGGTTAGATCAATATATAAGAGCTAGCCAATAAGAGACTGGAACTAATGGGCCAAGCAGTGTTTAAAAAAATACAGTTTCCGTGTAATTATTTAGGGGCATAAGCTAGCCATGCCAGGAACGTAGCCCCGCTGCTCTTATCACAACAGCCCTTCTGCCTTATGTCAAATTATTCTTCCCTTTTGGAGTAAGTAACATTTGACTTGCTGTCTTGGAAGGGAACTTTCACCAAATAATGAACTTGCTAATGTTGTGATAGTAGGCTTCTTAGTTTCCAAAACTATGAGAAATATACTTTTATTCCCCAAAAGTTACCCAACACCAAGGTCTTTATTATAGTATCAGTTAGTTTTTGATTGCCCCCCACCCCCAAAGGTTAATGGTCTTTTTTTCTTTGTTTTTGTTTTTGATTTTTTTTTGTTTTTTTCGAAACAGGGTTTCTCTGTAGCTTTGAAGCCTATCCTGGTACTAACTCTTGTAGACTAGGCTGGCCTTGAAGTCATAGAGATCCACCTACCTCTGCCTCCCAAGTGCTGGGATTAAAAGCGTATGCCACCACTGCCTGGCAAAAAACTGGTTAAACTTTTACTAGTTAGGATCTGGTTGGAGTCGACTAGATATTTGGAGGTATCGCTTTTAGAAGAAATTAATGCCCATATCATGGGAGATCAGGTCCTTGGTTACCAAGGGATCAGATGATAGCTGGGCTTTCTCAGCTCACGTTCTGGCTTTTTCTCTCACCACATGCCATCCTTTGCCACTATATGTTGCTATTCTCTGCAAGACACTTCCCAGAACCTATTGGTGGCACCATGGTCTTAGGCCCAGGAAGGTCAGATAAATGAACTCCTTCTATTTGTAAGACTCACATTCTCAAATGTTTGTTATAGCCATACAATGGACAAAGGAAGGTTTATAAAACATTGCAAAGCAACTCAAATTTACAGAGATCCACCCTGCCTCTGCCTCCTGAATGCTGGGATTAAAGGCATGCACCACCACTGTTCAGCTAACAAAGCAACTATTCTTATTAAACATCTAGTGAGAATTTTACCCATGACCAGCAGAATCATTCATAAGTGGAGTTGTTTCTTGAGACCTTTGCCCGCAGAACCAACACATTTTTTCTACTTGTGAGCACTTTTGATTCCCTGTTTTTCTTAGCTTCTATATGGTAAGGGACAACTGGTAAATTGTACCAGGATGAACTCAGATGCTGAGTCAATCTCTGTTCTGTGTCCTGGTGAGCTTTCACTGTCAGCTCGATGCAACCTACAGTCACTTGAGAAGGGAGCTTCCACTGAGGAATTGCTTACATCAGATCAGCCTGTGGGGATGTCTGCGGGGACTGTGTTGATTGTTAACTGAGGTAGGAGGATCTGGTCCACTGTGGCAGCACCACTCTAGGTGTCTTCAGTTGGAGAAGAGCTGGCTAAGCATGATGTGCCACTGAGCCACCAAGCAGCATTTTCTGCTTCTAGTTCCTGCCATGACTTCTCTCGGAAATGTAATCTAGAGAAAACCTTTCTCTACATAAAATTGCTTTAGTCGTAGGAGTATAAAGGAAATTAGAACACCCTGCAAGCTGTATGAATGACAGACTTCCTGACCTTCCGTTTCCTCATGAACAAAGTAGGGTCAATCACATACGTGGGATGAAACATGTGTCTAACTCTTAGCAAAATGCTGCATATAGTATGTATCTATTATTAGAAAGAAACAATGCTATATTGGGTGTTATTAGACTTGTAATTATCGTTTTACTCCCCATGAGATAATAGTATCAGTTAGAGAGGGTTATTTTCTTTTTAAGACTTTACTTTTTCTGTCCTTCTTAAGACAAAGAAACTTTTCCAGCTTCAGGGCATGTGATATTTAATTTACTTGTAAGTAAGCTCAGGGAAGCCCTCTGAGGACCAAGGCAATGCCAGTGGGGACCTTCTCCATCTTGTGTAAGAGTAAAGCATTCCCCATGTCCTTGTCTGGCTTGGGAACATCGGGGAGCTGTGGCTAGTGTCCTCTGACTGCTAACTTCAGGCCTCTGGCGAGGGCAGCTAAGAGGTTAGGTCTGCTTTTGGTCTGTGTCCTTCACCCTTCGTTCATCTTATACCCTTGGGTGCAACCTCAGATTCAGAGAGCCACTTTGCTTATCTCGTGTTCAACCACAGCGAATACAACTTGCAACTCTGGGGCTTTTTTCCTTCACGATTATAAAGCAGAAAAAATAGACATATTTAGAAGTATTGCTCTTTTGAAAGTGTGTGTGTGTGTGTGTGTGTGTGTGTGTGTGTGTGTGTGTGTACGTCAGAGGACAATTTTCAGGAATCAGTTCTTTCCACCACAGGGGTCTCAGGGATCCAACTGAGACCATCATACTTGGTGGCAAGTGCCTTCATCTGCTGAGCCATCTCACTGGCCTGGAATGACTGGTTTTCCCTCTATTGACAAATGCCCTGCTGGTTCTCCCAGCAGATTTTCATGAAGATTCTATGTATGAGCCATTCACATATGGCCAGCAAGTAATTAACACTCATTCATGTTGTAACTGAGAGAATCTGGTGATTTAAAGATAGTGTGGCAAGAAAATGAAAGAAAAAAAGAAAACCTTTCTGTCGAGAAATTAAGATTCAGAACAAAAGAGTGTGGAGGGGATTCTGTTAGCAGCCATGAGTGAGGAACTGCTTCAGGCCTTGCAAGAAATCTTGTTTGCATAGATCCAGGAGGCAAATTTGGAAATGGGCTTCACATTCTTTTCTGTGTCATTATCTTTTACCTTACCAAAGTTGCAGAAAAGACTGGAACCTTTGAAAAATGTGAACAAATGCCCAGTTCATATTTTGATATTGCTTTCTAAGCAGTAGCCTATGATCCAGTCAAGGTCAACAATTGGCCGCTGCACTCATGTGGTCACACAAACACAAGAAGGGTCTCTCTTTTGGCTTTGCATGGAGGAGGTTCTGCTGAAAGCATGAGACCCCACTCCCCACCCCGAGCCACTCTTCCGCTAGACTTTGGTTTTCCCTTCTCAGGCTGAAGTAGTGGGGCAGGTTGAATCAGGCCCACCAGAGAAAGCGGCAGTGAAGACTCTGCCATCCAATGCCCAAGGCTACCATCAATATTTCATCCTGACACTCTCCCACTGAGTGCTGACAAAGCAGTTGCATTCTTCCTGAAGGGATGCTCCAGGCAGCCTCTACCTGCTGATGGAAAATGGCAACTGAGGTGACATCCTTTGTCCCTCAGATGCCCTGAGCCATGGATGCCCTCTATGTCTCCTCTCTTTAGTAATCTTTAAAATTCACTTTGGTTCTGAGTTGAGCCCCTTTGTCTATTATCGCTGGAACCTTTTCAAATCAGAGCCCAGTTAGTAGGTTTTCTGTTTAGTATGCATTTATGTACCTCAAGGTAAAACTGTTGATTTCACCGAACAGTTGTTCAGTTATTTTCTTTTGCTTTGGCTGAGCTCAGTAACCTTGGGTCTAGAAGTAGATGCAGATGCTTTCTTCTGTCCAGGTAGAATTTGCACCTGCAAGGGGCTTCTCTTGCCCATCTTGAAGAAGCATCATTTGGATGAAGGATCTCTTCTCTCTTCCCAACTCTTTCCAGATTGCCAGAGCTGCCTCCCTTGATTCCTCATGTTACCCAATCTGTTGTGGTTCTCAGAGAACCTGTAGGAATCTGCTCAGTTGATCTTTTTTCTTGTTTTCTGAGATGGGGTCTTAAGTAGCCTAGGCTGACCTTTACTCATTCATCTTCCTTGCTCTTCCTCTGCAGTGGTGAGGTTACAGACCTGCACCACCACACCTGGCGTTTGAATGAATAGCAAAGCAAAACAAAACAAAGAAATAAAAAAGGAAAGGGCAAGACTGCTCCTAGGTATGGTGGAGGAGGAGAAGGTCTATTGAAGATAAAAGTGAGAACACTGCCAGCGGCAGGGACATCTGGGAAAGTCCAGAGTGAACATGACCAGATTGAGCTGGGCCGTGTGAGGAGAGAGGGGAGAGGAGAACCAGGCCAAAAGGCCAGGAAGGTTAAAAAAAAAAGATAGAAAAAAAAGTCAGAAGGACCAGTGTAGTAAAATAGCTCAGTTACATAGGGAACGGAGGTGGGAGAAGGGCAACCTAGCCCCTGGGCAGGGCAGACATGGTATGCCAGCCAGGAGGGCCCTGTAACTAGTAGGGACTGAGGAATGCTGGGAGAACTTGGTGGTCAGGTCTATTTTGATGTGTTAAGTGGGCACCTCAGCCAGATTTGAGACCTAATAGTTCACATGGCACTGGGGGCTGACCCAGGCTTTGTACATACAAGGCAAGCATTCACCAACTAAGTTATACCCTGAGTCCCCCTAGACTTCCAGGAAAGAGAACACTTTGATCCTTCTAATCTCCAGAGGTGCCAGGGATGTGCTTACCTTACCCTGCAAAGACACCTGTGGGTAAGGATACATAGACAGAGCTTTATAGCTTATTAGGCTGTTTTTCATACCCATCATTTCCTTCTGAATCCTCAAAATATCCTTGCAAGGTAAGCATTTTCCAGAAGAGGACTTGGGAGCACAGAGAGATTAGGTGTCTATTCTGAAGTCATGTGATTTGGAAGAAGTAGCTCTGGGACTCCAAATCCATTCTTTGCCCTTACTCTCTTTCCTCCTTCCCCTAATATCTCAGTGTAGGGCAGTTCTGTGTTGTTAATGTATCGTTCTTTCATCGTGATAGCCTGGCTTCAAACTGTGTGTCTAACTGGATTGTGAACTCCCCAAGAGTAAGGAAGATACCCTGCCCTTCTCTTTCCTACATCTCTTCGCTCATTATGGCAAGAGGTTGACAATTCTAAAATTGTACGTTCTATATTATTTGATCACTGAATGTCACAAATCAAAATTTACTGTGAGATCAATTTTTTTAAGCTCTGCTTTGCCAAAAAAAAATCTGATTTATCTAATGAGATCATTAAAAGGAAACATGAAATAAACTCGAGGGAGTGTGGAATGGCAGTATTTGAGCTTCCTGAGTATGTATTAAAAAAACCACCACAGAAGCTGGTGTGCTTATTAAACCTCACAAGAATTCCCTTAGTCATTGCAATTGAAAAGGTTTCCACATAACACTTGCCTGCCGAGCATCACAGATGATCCAGTGGGGCAGAATCTGGTAACATATCCTCACACTTGGAGGCAGGTCTAGGTTTTGTGGAAGTCTCTTCTCTTTCCAAATAGGATCTTTCCTGACTTTAGAACAATGATTGGGTTAATCTGCTCTGCCCCTTGACCACATCCCTACTCACTGTATTTGAAGTCAGTGCAGTCTTTTGGGTTATGTAATAGTTCCCTGCTGAGTCATGTGACTGAGTAGTTATCATCTTCTGGGTTATATAACAAGTTCTGTGCTGAGTCATGTGACTGACTGGTTATTATCTAGTTGTAAGGCTGTCTAATTTTGTCCTAGAAACATGTCACTGAAAGTTACTGGGAGCCTGCAGTGTTCCCAGTCTTATAAAATAAAAAAAAATATTGAAATATTACTCCCTGCAACTTGAAATGCATTTTTCTTATCAAAGACTTAAGTTTTAATTGGCACATAAAATTAGACATATTATGTGATTGAAAAATGTTTTTAAAATATTTGTTTTTATTTTAGATGTGTTTGTTTTGTCTGCAGGTATGTGTGTGCACCAAGTGCATGCAGTGCCTGTAGAGGCTGGAATATGACATCAGATTCCCAGGAACCAGAGTTGCTGAGAGCTGTGAGCCTTTGTGTGAAGCTGGGACTCAAAACTGGGTCCCCTGGACGAGCATTCAGTCAGTGCTCTTCACTGCTGAGCCATCCCCCTATGCCCAGTTTTAAAAGACAATCATTTTATTTATTTTGTGGGTGTTATGTGCATGACTGTGCAGGTGCCCACAGACGCGGGAAGAAGGTGTCAGATTTTCTGGTGTGGGAGTCAATCTCTGATCATCTTTGAGGATCGCAAGTGCTCCTAACAACTGAGCCATCTCTCTAGCCCTCATGTGACGTTTTCTATTGTGTACATTATGTAATGTTCAAATCTAGATAAACACATGTCTGTCCTCAAACTTTTGTCCTTTCTTTGTGGTGAAAGCATTTCAAGCCATTTCTTCCAGCTGTTTTGTAACACACAACCTGTTGTCTTTGTCCATGGTCAGCTCACTGTGCAGTATAATGTCAGAACGCTTCTCCTAACTGTAACCTTGTACTCATCCATCAGCCTTTCTCCCTCTCTGCACCTTTCCTTGCCTCTGGTAAGCATTGTTCTGCTGAATAGTTCAGTTTTTCTTCTCCTTGAAGAAAGCTAAAGAAGCGTCATCAAACCTGAATTCAATTAATTTGCATGCAACTCAGGGAGATCTCCACAGTTACTGATGCTGCAGAAGGCATCGGACTAATAGCCCGGCTATCAGGATAAGGGAAGAGACACTCCACACTTCCAAGTAGCTCAGAGCTTAATTTGGAGTTCAAGTCAATGCATTTTAAAAGGCAAATTCTTTAAGAGACATTAAACCACAGGGCTAAGTGAAGCAAAGAGAAAGACTGCATCCAGCACATACAGCACCGAATTCATGTACAAGACAGAATTTCCTTGAGTCCTAAATGGGAAACTGGTATTTGAGAGGTAAGGGCAGCGCACAGACAAAGTTAAACCTACTGGAAGAGAAAAGGTCCATTTCCCCCAAGCTCCCTCACAATGGGCAGGGCATTTTGATAACTCTGGCTGTGGTAGTGATTAATGAAGATTGGAGTTATTTTTCAGGCACTGAATCTTCTCTGGGAGGATATTTGCTTATTTGTGTTATATTGCTGCTGTTATAAACTTTTTTTTTTCAGTCTGGTGAACTGCACATGCTAAGCAGGTGCTTTGCTATTCAGCAACATGTCCAACCCACTCAGAAGACTTTTTCCTTTTTAAAATATATTTAATTTTTGAAAACATAATTTAACAATCTTGCCTCTTTCCATTTTCTTCCTCCAGTCCCTACTATGTGTTCCCCAACCTCCCATGCTCTCTTTCAAATTCATGGTTTCTTTTTCTTTAATTGTTGTTAGATATATATTCTTAAGCATATGAATATAATCTTCTCAGTCTGTATAATACTGAATGAATGAAATTTATGCCCTGGCAATGCTGAAGCATGCATGGCTGCCCGTATATGGCGGTTCTGTTGAATTTGTCCATATTGGGTTTCATGGTTAAAGCTGATGAGGACAATTGGCCAGGTCTCTTCCTCCAGAGGGCACCAGCTCTCACTACAGATGGTTGTGAGTCACCATGTGGTTGCTGGGAAGTGAACTCAGGACCTTTAGAAGAGCAGTCAGTGCTCTTGACCACTGTGTAATAGTGCTTGTGTGTATAGTGTTTATGTTTTCAGGGCTCATCACTGGTATTGGATGAACAGTCAGTGTGCTGCTCTTCCCTAGGTAAGGCTTTTTTTTTTTTTCCCTTCCTCTGAGCCTCCAAGTCCAGCCAACTGAAAACCTGGATTCTGGGTTGGATTTTTTTTTCTGTTGGTGCCTTAAATTCAGGTTCTACCCACTCAGTCTCTGGCCCTTCATGTCAAAGGATACAACCACTTCAGAATGTCATTTCTCCTTTAACACTGCCTCTCTATAAACTGAGCTACCCATTGTGAGTATTCTAGCTTTTTCCTAATGGAATAGTTCACAGTAAATGTGTGTGTGTGTGTGTGTGTGTGTGTGTGTGTGTGTGTGTTGCTAGGGACCAGGGCCTTGTACATGTAGGCAAAAATTTCCCTATAACCCTGTGACCTAACTTAGTATTTTTGAAGACCAAACTATGATGCTTTCCAGTTGTCATGAAAATGAGAGTCGAGAATTGCAGCTAGGCCTTCAAACGCCAATTCAGAGGAAAGTGGGGTCTTGCATCTGTAAGCCTTTAAGCTAGGCTTCTATTAACACTTAAGTAATTCTTTTCTTAGAGGTTTACTGCTTTCAATTAGATTAAAAAAGTACTACAGTTAGCAAGCACTGGCCTGTAAAAATAGCTTTTCTGGCAAAAATATCTCCTTTGTAATATAGTTGATTATAATCAGTTTTCACAATTTACCACAAAGCCAGACCTGCTTGTAAAAAGTCAAGTGAGATGTGCCCCACATGTAAAATACAGCCATTCCATTGGTAAAGTGCCCAGCCAAGGGACAGTGATGCAGGGACAGTGACAGATATGATAGTGTGACCTTACCCCCTTTTTCACCTCTAACTCTTCAGACTCAAGGAAGAAGTTTTCTTTTCTGTATCTCTCAACTTACATCTTCCATCTACATGACAGAGTGTGTGTCCCACTATCTTCCCGTCTACATGGCAGAGTAGGTGTTCCCACTATCTTCCCGTCTATACAGCAGAGTGGGTGTTCCCACTATCTTCCCGTCTACACAGCAGAGCGGGTGTTCCCACTATTTTCCCATTCTATACCACAGAGTGCGTGTTCTCACTGGAGATTTAAACTTTGTGTTTGCTTCCTTTTCTTAATCAAACTTGAATTTTAGGCCTTTCTTTATTTTTGAGAATTTTTTTAAATTTTATTTTATGTACACTGGTGTCTTGCTTGCATGCATGTCTGTAAGAGGGTATCAGATCTTGAAGCTACAGACAGTTGTGAGCTGCCACGTGGGTGCTGGGATTTGAACCCAGGACCTCTGGAAGAGGAACTAGTGCTTTATTTCATACATGCATACAGCAAAATTTGATCATATCTAGCCCCAATTTCCTTCCCTAACTTGCTTCATGTCCTTCCCAATGTGGACCCTCCCAACGTCCTCTCTTTTTCTCCAGCAACCCACTAATTCCAGTAGTGTGTGAGTGTGGGGACCATCCAATGCAGCACACAGAAACCTGTTAGCGGCCACATCTTCCACAAGAAGATTGATAGAAAGAATGATTGTCTTTCCTTGACAGTTATTCCCAACCAGTAGCTACTCAGTAAGGGGTGAGGCCTGGAGATCACCCACTCTATCTGTTCTGGCTTTTTTTCCCCAGCTGGACACAAGCTGGAGTAGATAGGAAGAGGAACCTCAACTGAGAAAATGTTTCCATCAGATTGTCAGTACATAAGTCTGTAGGGGCATTTTCTTAGTTAATGATTGTTAAGGGAGGATCTAGCTCTATATGGGCAGTGCCTCCCCTGGACATGTGGTCCTTGTTAGTAAGAAAGAAGGCTGAGCAAGTCATGTGGAGCAAGCCAGTAAGCAGTGTTACTCCATGACTGATAGGTTTGAGTTCCTGCCTTGACTTCTCTGGATAATAGAGTGTGAGCTGTATGTTGAAATACACCTTTCCTTCCCAATTTGCTTTTGGTCATGATTTTTATCTCAGCAACAGAAAGCAAACTAAAACACTGGTCTTCGGTGGGCTGACTTGATTGTGTAGATAACCGCAGATAACTGGGAGGTGGCAGATGGGTATGGTCAGTCTTTCTTTTGCTTTTGGGTTTTTGAGACAGTCTTTCAAAATAACCCTCGTTGTTCTAGAACTGGCTCTACAGACCATACTGGTTTTGAACTTATGGAGATCTGCCTGCCTGTTGCCTTCTAATCAGGATGTAGCCAGCTTCATGTCTGCCTGCACACTGCCATGCTCCCCGCCATGATGATAAGTATGAGCAAAACACCACAATTAAGAGTTTCTGTGGTCATGGTGTCTCTTTATAGCAATAGAAACCCTAACTAAAATAGAGGGATACTGATTTTTTGGATTAATCTTGTATCCAGCCATTTCACTGAAGATTTTTGTCAGTTGTAAGAGTTTTTTAGTAGAATTTTTAGGAACCCTTATATATACCATCATATCATCTGCAAACAGTGATACTTTGAATTCTTCCTTTCCTAATTATTCTTTGGATTTCCTTGGTGATTGGTATTATGTCACCAGTTTTGTTTCTGATTTTATTAATTTGGATATTCTCTGTCTTTTATTTAGTTTGGATAAAAGTTTGTCTATTTTGTTGATTTTCTTTACAGATCTTGAAAGAACAATATGCAACTTCATATGGAAAAAAACTTCATATGCCTGCAAGATGTGCTGGGGAAATGTGCAGATGTGCAGAGTCTCGACAGTCCAGAGACCTAGGACTCTTTCCCTCCAACTGGGTTCTCTTAGTCAGCCTTAATATGAGGGAATGTGCCTTGTCTTGTTATAACTTGATATGCCATGTTTGGTTGATATCCCTGGGAGGCTTGGCCTTTTCTGAAGGGAAAAGAGGAGTAGATCTAAGGGACAGGGAGATATGTGTGTATGTGGGGAGGCACTAGGAGGAGAAGAGGTAGGGGAACCTGTGGTAGGGATGTAATAGATGAGAGAAGAATAAATGATAACAACAACAATAATAATAGGACAGTGTATTGGCTCACTTTTAATGCTATAACAAGGTACTTGAGATAGGTTAACATTGTGAATGAAGGATTATTTAACTTAGTTTTGAAGGTTCAAAGTCCAAGCTCAAGTGGCTCCATTGGAGAAAGCCTAACTGGCAGATGGCATCACAATGGCTGGTGTGTGCGTGCGTGTGTGTGTGTGTGTGTGTGTGTGTGTGTGTGTAAGAGGGGTTCATCTCTGTGTGAAATCTTAAGGACTCCACTAGAGAGCTTCTGTAATCTTTTCACTAATCCCAATAATTTAAGGACTTCTCAGTATCTCAGAATCTTAAAAACCCATTACCTCTACATTGCCAGGTTAAGGATCAAGCTTCCAACAGATGGACCTGTGGCGGCCAAGCCACACCCAAGCCATAGCAGAAGATGATCCCATCCCAGAAGGTATGCATCATAGCATGTTATGTCAATAATCTCTGCTTTCCTAGCATCACTCTGAGCATCATTAGATGTGATCATACAGCATACCTCTTAGGGAGGGAGAAGCCTGCTTCTCTGGGTTCTTAGAATAGCATCAAAGATGACACAAACGCCTGGCAGTTTACTTCCAGAGCGATGATCACACTCGGGCAAATCCATCAGTCATCCAATGATCCCCAAAGATTCATGGAGACTGAACATAGTGCAAGATCAATATCATATTTCACTGTGCTGGCAATGGGTGTCTGAGATGACTGTGGGATGGAGGGGAAATGGGTTATTGGATTACTGAGTTAGCTCCCTGTGCTTATCTGGAGTTCATCAGAAATCAACTAGGAGCTTAGTGTTTTGTTGACCATAGATCCAGAATGAGAGAAAATGCCTTCCGTTTCATATCTGCTAAGGTATAACTTTGTGGAGTGTGATGTAATATTCTGGGCTATAAAGCAAAACCTTGTATATTCTGGTGGTAATTGATTGTATGATTAAAACCCCTGTAGCTCTTGATATTTTTCAGATGTATGATAGTCCACAAATATTCCCTTCCAAGCTGGTGTGTCTTTCCCATTTTACTCTGGCATTTCGAAAGCAAACAGTTTTCAAAGATGATTTCTTTCCTCTTTTGTTAATGGTACTGGAACATGAAGTTCAATCACTTAGCAAATATTCATCTTACATTTACTAGTTGCTGTGGTGGACAGAATCAAGGAGGTGCCTTCCCTGTCATCCCAAATCTTGCAGAGTCACAAAAGAGAGAAGAACTGAATGTCTTGGAGCTCATTCTACTCTGTAAGACCGATTATGTGAAGACAAGCCACTAGCTGGAAAGGACCTGGGGGCCTGTGATTGCTGCTGCTGTTGCTGCTGCTGGTGGTGGTGGTAGTGGTGGTGATGTGTGTGTGTGTGTTTACACTCACACATGTGTGTTTGTGTGCATGGGGGAGGGGACTGAGGAATTCTCTTACTACAACCAAGTGTCTGAGAACTGACTTAGGGGCACCTGCTAGGAATGATGGAGAGGCTCTATCAGTCAGGACAGGAACCTCCGTTTCCAGTGACAAATTAACCCAGATCTTACAGGCTTAGTACGCGAAGGCTTTTTCTTGTCACACAATGTTTTTCCTACTTCACGTTAGTGCTAGTTTTTGTTCCAGAGTTTCTTGATGATTGAACACCTGCTGCTGAGTTCCAGGCATTAGTCAGCAAGCACTCATAATTCGTTGGCCAGAGTTGGTCATGCCGCCTGGTCAGAGGTCGGCTGGAAGTGTGCTATTGCCAAGTGCTCTGAGTACAGAGAGTCGGGCATAGTAAGAAAATGAAGTTACTGCAGAGTCTGGAGGAAGGAGGCCAGCTAGCAGGGAGGAAGAGCTGATCGTCTGTCCAGCAACAAGAAACAGTATGGAGAGCAAACAAATGAACATAGAAGGAACCAAAGTGCAGACAGAGATTCAGATCTCGAATTGGCAGCCTAACCAANTTTTTTTTTTTTTTTTTTTTTTTTTTTTTTTTTTTTTATCAAGACCAAGTCTGTAGGACTGACTCTTTAAGCCTCGGGATTACTTCTTTTATGCATATGTGCATACTTATATGTACACATGTGTGTTACGGTACAGTGGATGTGTTAGGTGTGAACGTGTGTGTCTAGACAAGTGGACAAACTCAGGGGCAGTCTTTGAGCGGAATCTACTTTGCTTTTTGAGACAGGATCTATCACCAGCCTGGAGCTTCCTGGGTAGATTAGTCCAGCTGGCCAGTAAGCCTGAGTTCTGCCCTTCCCTCCCTCCCCAGTGAGGGAGTGCTGACATTACAAACACATGCCACCATTCTTGGCGTTTTTATATGGGTTCTGGGGTTGAACTCAGGTCCTCATGTTTACAGGGCAAGTACTTTATCAAATGAGCTATCTCCCCAGCTCTCATGATGACTTCTGACTAAAGATTTGTGAGCTTTTAATGTCCAGTTTCATGGGAGTGTTCTGAAAACACTCAGGTGTTATGTTCAATAAAAACAAGGCAACACGAACTGGGCGTGGTGACACCATCTAGAATCCCAGCACTCAGGAAGCAGAGGCAGGGAGTTCTCTGTGAATTAGTTGGCCTACGGAGTGATCCAGGCCAGTCATACCTACATAGTAAGTCCCCAGTCTCAGAGAGAGAGAGAGAGATAGAGAGATAGATAGATAGAGAGACAGAGACAGAGAGAGAGGGAGAGACAGAGAGAGACAGAGAGAGACAGAGAGACAGAGACAGAGAGAGACAGACAGAAAGAGACAGAGAGACACACAGAGAGAATGTGGTGAAGATCTAGCAACCTTTCCTGTTTTTTGTTTGTTTGTTTGTTCTTTGTTTCCTATGCCTCCTTGAATATTTTCTCATTTTCTACCTAAGCAGTTGTGTTTTCTCCCTGGCAAATGAATGGAAAAGCTTGAGAGTTTCCCTGGAATAGTGCAAAAGCTGAGACTACAAGGGGAAACGTGAGGCAAGATGGCCGTGGCTCTAATTCAGAGGCTTCTCTGTCTCAGCCAGAAGCATTTGGGCCTGTTGGAGGCACTTTGCTTGTGTGCAGTGATTGGGGTGCCCTTTTGGCACTAGGTAAGTGTCAGGAAGGGATGGTAATTATCCTGCAATGCCCAGGACAGTCCTACCCAGTAATGAATTGTACAACCCCAGACAGCAGTAATTGAGAAACATCAGCAGAGGCAGGAACAGCTGGCAACCAGAGAAGAAAACCTCCGCAGTGGCTGTTCATGGCAAAGAGGCTCTCAATAAAATGGCCAGATTTGTGGAACTGTGCTTAGGTTTCTTCTCTCCCAGGCAAGCAGCATCACAAAATAGAGACTGGTGAGTTAAATACAGGGTGAGGTTGCTGTGTCCTTACTCATGCACCATAATCTTCTTTCAGATGTCTAGAGACTTCCGTGGAAAGTTCAGATGAATTCGTAGATGATAGCATACACACACATATGTTACCAGCAAAAACAGCATATAACTTAAAAGGGAGGATAGTGACACCGTAGGTGTGTGGTCACTTCTGTTCCTCGGTGCCTTGACTCCAATCCGAAGAACTCCTTTCTGGAGACACAGAGCCTGGATTAAATTGTTCCCTGGTTCCTGCAATCTCACTACGTGCTCATCTCTTGTCTTCTCTTCCAACTCTACAGTTCTTTAATGTAAGACTTGATGATATTTGGGTAAGGAGCAGTTTGAATGAGCCCCCAGCAAACTGCAGTCTCTCTGTCCTTTCCAATCCTGGTTTATCATCTGAAGCTTTCACCTGGGACACCTGCTTCTTCTGAGAGATTTTAACAAAAGGCTAGCGGAAATTTGTTATGCAAATGAGATGGAGGATGAAGGTGAGCAGAGATAAGCACCTACAAATTTTACACATAGTCTGTTTGGCTACAAGGCTTGCTTAGAAAATACCAATTTGTTCCAATAAGATTGGAATCTTAGGGGACAATTTGAGCATGATGTGGTGTCTTTTGAATTGGCTTATGCGTGACTGGGGAGGAAATGAATGCAGAGACCACACACTGCTTTCCTGAGTTGCTGAGGAAACAAAGTGGCTCCCTCAGCTCACCAGGCTTGTTCAGAGCCGTGTCCACCCACATCTGGTTTTTCCGCGTTCAGTCTGATTTCAGACAGCCTCCAGGCTACGCAATCTTTCCTGTGCTCAAGGTCACAGGCAAACTCAGGCCTTCCTTTCTCAAGGTAAAGAGTTCAGTTTACTGCAGTAAACACATTTTGTTACAATCTAAGATGTGGAAACCCATTGCCCATGGGTTTCTTTTATTTGGTCTTTATCTCTTGTTTATATGTCACACACATCATTTCAAATGTCATATCCCTAGCCTCATTTTCTCTTCAAGCCCTGGAAATTTCTCAAAATGTGATGATTGTTTTAGGAAAACATATGTCAAATTATAACAGAACTGATGACACTTTTTTTTTTTTTTTGCTATTCAAGTTAAATGGTCAGTTAACTACAAGGAGGAGACTATGAGGCACAGATTTTGTCTTATTCATTGTAGCAAGACTCTTATCCAATAATAAGTTGTAAAGGTCTTCATCAAGACAGGACTAAAGGGCCCAGAGAGATGGCTCAGCTGTGAAGAGCACTGGCTTCTCTTGCTGAGGACCTGGGTTTGGATTCCAGCATCCACAGGTTTGCTCACAACCAGCTGTAGCTCAAGTTCCAGGGAATCCGACTCCTCTTCTGACCTCCACTGGCTCCTGCACACATGTGGTGCACACACATATACTCAAGCACATACACATGCACATACAATAAATAAATATTAAAAAGAGACAGAACTAAAGTGAGACATTTTAGGGGGAAAAGAAAAGTTATATATTTGTACATCAGATGACCAAGAATTTACTCTGTAATATTATTTCTTAGATCTTATTTTATAGATCTCTTTGTTTTTATCCAGGTAGGGGAGAACATAAATCTTCCTTAATGCCATATGCCTTTCACAGCCTCATCTATGGAGCATTCCAACCCTTCTTTATCATATTTTATTTATGTCTTCAAGACATAGCAACTTCTTAATGTGTATTCATAGGCCACAAATGGTAAGACTGGAGCTTAGAAGTGTACTCCGAGCATCAACCAGTGAATTGGCACACAATAGCACTAACAGAGTATATCTTTTTTAGTTTTGAAATAACACTTAAAATCAATCTTTTGCCTGAATGTGGCAAAAGAAGTTTTGGGCCAGTCTTGGTGAAATCAGGCCCATTTAGAGAAAGAGAGAGAAGTCAAAGAAGTGGAAGTGAGGGCTTAGGAAGGGCTTATGGAGTCTTCCTTCCAGCCTAACCTCTGTGTCTGCTCTCTCTAGTCCATCCCTATAATCCCTTCTGTCTCGATCATCTGTCATTTGGACAGTCTGAGATACGTCCTTACAGTCTGCCTATCACTAAACCCTCAGAGTATAATAGAAATGGAGGACTGGGAGACGGCTTTATTCTGTGAAGCACTTTTCACATGGGAGTGAGGACCTGAGCTCAGGTTCCCAGCACTCTGTTAGAAAGTTCCATGGCTTTGGTGCTGCCTGAGGCTTTGAAAGCGAACACTGTCCTGTGACAAATGGTCATCCTAAAGAGACAAGGCCCCATCTGCCACAGCCAGCAAGAACTCACCGCTCCTTTGCCAAGATCGTGTCTTACTCTCCCTATGGCCGTCAACAAGGTTGAGTGTTTTGTGAACAGGATGTTAGAGGAGGCACCACTGACTGCGGTGGGGGCTGTCATTCAACTGGCATTGTGACATGTGTGTTTTCAATACCAGTGTTGTGCAGATATTTACTCTGAAATGAAACATTCTCCCTTAGAGGAAGACTCCTTAGGACTCAGCAAATACTTTACAAGGCTCAGGAAGGTAAAAACAACAAACAAATAACAAAAATAAAACAAAAAACGCATCTCTCAAGTCTTTGCAAGTTCTTAAAATTTACAAGATTCACAAGGCCCTTCCTCCAGGTTACATAAGCTCAGCATTTGCTAGGGAGAGATTCTGACCAGCTAATCTGTCTGCAAGTAATGCCAGAAGCTAAAGAGATAGAACCTTGTAAGCCTTGAGTTGTCCCTCATGCTGGGGCAGCCTTTTCAGTGACAATGCTGACTCATTCATTGTTCTAGAAGCAGTCTCTCATAGTTCATAGATGTCAGGCATACAGGATGGAGGAGAGGTTAAAAAGTCCCTCAACAGAAGGTAAATGAACAGAAACAGGTTAATTTAAGTTGAAAGAGGTAGTTAGAAAGAAGCCTAAAAACCAAGCTTTCATAATTAATAATAAGTCTCCATGTCATTATTTGGGGGCTAGTGTTGTAATATGAGCATCGGGGCTGCGTCCCCAGCACCCCAGCCACCTGGCTAGCTTATGCCCCAAAATAATTACATGGACACTGTATTCTTTTAAACACTGCTTGGCCCATTTCTACCTAGCCTCTTCTAGGCTAATTCTCACATATTAATTTAGCCCATTTCTAATCATCTGTGTAGCACCACTAGGTGCACTTACCGGGAAGATTCTAGCCTAGGTCCATCCTGGGTCAGAGCTTCATTGCGTGTGTCTGCCTCAGAGAGCAGAGCTATCGCATCTCTGAGCTCACTTCCTCTTCCTCCCAGCATTCTGTTCTGTTTACTCCTCCCACCTATGTTTTAACCTATCAGGACCAAGCAGTTTATTGCTTAACCAATGAAATCAACAGATTGATACATGACACTCCCACATCAGGCTGGTGGGCCCAAAAGACAGAAAGTCTAACTACATTGCATTCACACACACTGTGTCCAGAAGCTCACAAGTGAGTTTAAGGCATAGAGTAAGGGCCTGCATCATAACCTCTGACACTGCCTTCTGATGCTGTCTATCCCAAGCTGGGTGATTCTGAGCAAGTCCCTGAGATAGTCTGCGTTTCATTATTTATTTCATTTACTCATTCATCCACTAAGTATTTGTAGACTGTTTGCAATGTGTGTAATATTGGACTTAGATACTATGTATAACAAATATTACTGCCTTAATAGAGATAGTGTTAAATAAGGTATTGTACAGGCATAAACCGTATCTTAAACATCCTGAAGATGATGGTAGTGATGATGGCATTATACTAATAAACACAATTCTTACTGTTTCAGGCAGCTGTGTGACCCACCCCCTAACTATCCCTCTAAGCATGGTGAACATAGAGCTTCAGCAGTTTCCTTCCGTTTGTGCAGAGATCTCAATTTCTCTGTCATTCTAGACAAGTCCCGTGCAGTTTTAGCATTCATAATTGTTTCTGCATAGGTTCCCAGATCCCCCAGGGCCAAGCACACCAAGGTCATTGGGATGCACCTCCTGCCACTCTCTGTCAAGGCACGTATGCCATTGATGTGTAACTAATGACGAGGGAGTCAGGGGCCCAGCATTAACATACACCCATCAAGGCTTTGTCAGCTTGGGAGGTGCTGATGGGATTTCTGTTCTTTTAGCAATATTTATTGTTACAGAATGCTGTGTAGTGGTGGGGAAGGGAAGCGCCCCTATGGCACTGGTCACGTGCCTGTTTACAGTAGCCACAGGGGCAGCATCAGCGGGATCCGCTGACTAATTAAGGACTCTGCAGGCTGAAGTAGACTTGGAGCTGGAGGGAAGTGAGTGTGTCATACAGATTCCTTCTGATTGTGACTTAGCCCCCGTCTCTGCCAACCCAGAAGATTTAGAAGTTTTTGTTCTCTCCAGTAATAGGATTTCATTGAGCATTTCCTGGGCATCTAGCACCAAGCTGAGCCAGCAGGCAATCGGACATGATGTGACTTTTGAGTTCAGCAATTTCACATTTAGCTGATGGAAAACACAAGATCTTATTGCAAGAATCCTTTCTATGGCATGCCTTCTAAGTGCTCATCTTTATTTTCCCGCCTGTGCTTAGATCGATACAACAGAGGGTCAGAGCATGTAATTCCCGCTCCTGACATTTGGAAGAAGACAGTGAAGAATGTGTAGAAGGCTCTCCATCACTGCCTATCAACTTATCTTTGTCTAGGGAGACAGAACACTCTTACACTCTAGTAACTGAAGTGGACTTATTACTTACAGAAATGCAGCAGGGAGCCTCAGAAGCCTGGGATGCACTGAGTCCATCTCCCAAGGCCCTGGAAGTCTGGCTTACGGTGGATGGACTCACCTCCAAGGACACTTGCATTGTAGCAAAGGGATGCAGAAGGCAGTCTACTCTCAGTGTTTTTCCCGGAGAATGATGAGATTCATTGGTGTCAAATACTGTTTCTAAAGAGGCTGCAACAGAACCCAAGCTTTGATGTCCATTTCCTTTGTATCCCAGGATGTTCCAGTTCCCGCACATTCCAAAGTTAGTTTTGAGGCCTACAAGTGATGAACAAGAAAGCACTGGGTTGGCTCAAGGCCACCCAGAGAACAATTCTGGAGGAAAAGACACAAAGATGGGAAAGAATAAATGATATCCCCTGTAGCATGATTAATAAAAACCCAGAGACAGATATTGGGATTCAACCTGAAGGTCAGAAAAGCAAAACAGTCAACCACTGGCTCTTACCTCTACCTTAGTCTGAAATGGTAATTTTGCCTCCAAAAATCTCAGGATGAGACTGTGTCTGAGAGCTGTCTCCTTCCATTTTATATTCCTCTCTAAGCCTAAGATTAAAGGCATGCAACAATACCACCTGGTTTCTATGGCAAACCAGTGAGGCTACTGGGATTAAAAGGGTGTGCCACCCCTGCCTGATCTATAAGGCTGACTAGTGGTGTTGTTTTATTCTCTGATCTTCAGGCAAGCTTTATTTATTAAAATACAAATGAAGTATCACTGCATTCCACTTCTCTGAAGTCTCCCTCAGCACCTGAAGTGTGATAGTAATCAGGAAACCAAAGCAGCTCTATGCTCCATCTATAACCGACGTCAGCGTACTTTAATTATGGCCCTCAGACCATTTACGTCAGGTTGCTCGTTTCTGAGCTTGATCATGCTCCCTGACATAGCATTCTTGGTCCTTGTAAATCTCATAGGAGTTTTCTTTGAAGTTTCATACAGGCTTTTATGTGTCTCATGCTGTTCTCAGACTTGCTACAATAATGACCCTGAGTTGATTCTCCTGAATGCTGGGATTATAGGTGTGTGCTACTTTGCCCAGTTTATGCAGTGTAGAGGATCAAATGGTGGGGCTCTGTGCATGTCAGTAAGCAATATTCCACTGAGCCACAGCTCCAGGCTAGGACTGACCCATATCTTAAATGTTATGCACAACCTCACCATTGCCCAACCAAAGTCCCTGTCCCTCCAGCCTACTTGCTTTTCTTTTTTCTATCACAAAATGTACCTCCTATTCCACTCGCTGTGACTGCCATCACAGATTGTTTTCTGAGCTACGGAGTATCACCTTGCCCATTCTTTTGTCATGATCACGCCAGGATTTTAATCCTATAGACCTTCTGCTGAGTTTTCTATACCATTTCTTTTTGGGATCCATGTGGCTGTCTGCTTCTCAGCTCTTGTTCCCAGACGGCTGCATGCTGAAGGAAGGAGAAATCCAGACTACTGTGCAGGTGTGGTTTCCAGCTTTAGCTTCATCCTCTGGGCTGCTCTGTGGTCCCCTTTGGAGGCTCTAGTTGTCTCCTCGTTTGTTCTTACAGGACTCTGACTCTGTCCACTTTTTAAATTTCTTCCTCAGAGTTGGCCTTGATTATATTGATGATTACAAAGCAAATAAGCCTACTAGACACACACTTTACCATTATTTCTCTCCCAGCTGCTAGGGATTGCCTCAGGCCACAAAGTATCTTTTCCCAAGGCGCTTCTGCAGCATTTCAGAAGAAGAAAGGATTTTACTCTGTATAATTACTCGAGAGCTGGGGGTGAGGGTGGGTGGTTCCCTGGACTGTTCAAGAGAAGTGGACAGGAAGGGAAAATAATGGTGTCTCTAGTATCAAACAGGCTTCCTCAGCAAGTAACAGTAATTTAATTCTCTGTGACCTCAAGGCTGAGTTCATACTTCATGGCTGTGCCATGAAGGACAAAGACTGTTGGAACCTAGAGTCCTTTCAATTGGGGTCAAGGCTTCTTCTGGGGTTGTGTGTCTTTACTTCTCCGCTGCACCCAGCCTACTGCAGTCCTCTTTCTCAGGAGGGTCGGCTTGCACCAGCTAGCTAAACCTCCTCTGAAACTCTGGGCTGAGATCTAACTAGCTATGACCTATTGTGTCTACTCTTTCCACACTACACCACTTATCCAGGGATACTAGTTTTTTTTTTCCTGTCAGGTTTTAATTATTTGGATATGAGTCAAAAGTATTTGATTGAATACTGTAATTCCCCACCAGGAACCTGGCTCTTGCATTTGAAATTCATGTCTTTCAATCCTTCTTCCTTCCTTCTTTCTGTGTGCTTGTACGTGTGACGTACTTACAAAATACAGCTGCGTCTTGTAGTTCTTCCGCCCCGAGCTCATCTCTGTGTTTACTGTGGGAAGGATGAAGATAATGAGGTTGAGGATGCTAAAGGGAACAGCAAAGATGACAGTAATTAAAACAATCCCTGGGAAGGCAGGTTAAAAAAATACCACCTGGCTACATTTTGTCCGACAGTGTCCTACTGCCTGGAGGTCACCACTGAACAGACTTTTCATGCCTGACAAGGCTGCGTACTGACCTGGTGTTGATTCTGGAGCTGATGCCACTAGGTAGTGCTTACAACTGAGGTTATTTGAAATTTTATTTGTATTTATGTGTATGCGTGCTTATTTGCATATATGTATATGTACGTGTGCGTGCTGAGTACTGCAGGGAGCCAGAAAAGGGTGTCGGATCTCCTGGAGATGGAGTTAAGGACAGTTGGTCCTGGGACCAGAGCCCAGTTTCCCTGTGAGAGCAGCAAGAGCTCTTAATCACCGAGCCGTCTCTCCACCCCCAGAGCTGAGGTCACTGTGTGCAGTTATGTCCTTTACTGTTGAGCCCAAAGTTTCTCTTACTCTTAGTTCTCTGACTATTTTTTTTAAAAACAAAACAAAACAAAACAAGACACTGTTTCATTTGTCAAGAAGAATTTAAAAAATAAGCATAGGACAGTGATTCTCAACCTGGGGTTCTGATTCCTTTGGGGGGCTGAGCGACCCTTTCACAAGGGTCGCTTAACACAATTGAAAAAAACAGCCATTTACATTACAACTAATAATAGTAGCAACATTCCAGTTATGAAGTAGTAATGAAATAATTTTATGGTTGGCGGTCACCTGTATTAAAGGGTCACAGATTTAGGAAGGTTGAGAACGACTGGCCTAGTAAGAACCATGGTTCATTATGGCCTTTACATACATGATTTTGGTAGTACCACCTCTGATGCTTCCTGAAAGAAGAAAACAATTGGCAATAAATACTTTTAAAAGGTGTCCAGTGTCTTTAGTTACTAGAGAAATTAGGACTGCTTTTAAGATTTCAGCTCAAGCTGATCAGGAAGATTACCATTAAACACACGAAGTGCGATAAATGCTGGGCAGAGGCACAGGGAGAGGAAGCGTTTTTAGCTTCTGGTGTGTGTGGTAAGTGCTGCAGTCACTATGGAAATCATCATGGATGTCTCAAAAACAAACTAAAATTAGAGGCGCCACATCGATCAGCTGTGATACTCTTGGGCACATATGCAGCAGAGTCGTGTGTACGTCCATCTCCTTCCTGCTCTCGCCGCAGGAGCATAGAAATGGAGGCAGCCTAGACATCCATCAGCAGCTTTGACTGCATGGGAAAATGTGGTACAGATACACAGTAGAATCTCTTAATGTGTGAAGAAAACCGAGATGCTAAGATTAGAAAGAAAACGATGAATCTCTGAATTACATGCAGATCCCAGCTTCTAACCCTTGTATATGGACATCAGCGCAGGTGTGGGTGAGGGCGTCTGTAGGTCATAAGAATGCTTTACTTCCGTTCCTGCTTCCTCTTTCCAGATATATTCCCCCTAAGAATTGAGTATAAGTCCCTGTGTTCCTCACTAGATCCACTCAAGTGGCATGTGGTACACAGGGCTCTGCACACACACACACACACACACACACACACACACACACACACACACACACACACCCCTCTCTTTCCGCCATTCTTTCTCACTGTCCAGAAGCCGGTCTTGGCGGAGAATGGTCTGTATCCAAGAGATGGATGCCATTTCCAGGCTTTCCCACCTGCCCCCTCCATGTGGGTCCCTGCAAGTCTGACTCCCAGTGTGAGAAGACGATAGCCCGGCTCTTCTACACACATAAAGCTATTTCCACTTCTCTAGACACTCAGCCTTCTCCCTCTCCTCCATTCCTCAACACATTTCTCTGTCAAGTTTTCCATCTCTTAGCTATATTTTCAACTTCTCTGCTTACACACTGGGCATTTTCTTATGGCCGATAAACAGCCTCAGATGTCCCATCTTAAAAAGCAATTCCCCCACTGTGGCGCCGTCACTTCTGATTTCCTCCTCCCTTCACAGCCTGCTCCTTGAAGGCATAACCTACACATGCTGTCTCTACTTCACTATCGTTTATTGGTTCTTCATCACTCTGCAGCCTGGCTGCTGTCCTTCCACTCAGCTGAAGCTACACTAACAGGATCGTCAGTAACCTCCTGAAGCCAAACCTAATGGTCTCTCCCCAGCCTTCGCCACGTCTGACCTCCTCTGTATTCACCACTGTCAGACACATTATTATTTGTGAAGCTCTCTTCTTTCTTCATTCCCATTCTTTCCTTTGTTTCTTTGCTGCTTGTCATGTCTCTGACCATCCCTTCTAGTCACCTTTGGTGAGCTCTATTCTTACTCTAGAAAGTGCTCATGGCTTTGGCCCTTAGGGTTCAGTCCTCAAGGGATTTACTTGTCCCTTCTCATTCTGTGTGATTTTTCCCAGACAGCTACCAGGCTATCTATCTTCTTGCAATCTCTATGAGCTCTCTCTCTTTCTCTTTCTCTTCCTCTTCCTCTTCCTCTTCCTCTTCCTCTTCCTCTTTCTCTTTCTCTTTCTCTTTCTCTTTCTCTTTCTCTTTCTCTTTCTCTCTATGTGTCTCTGTCTCTGTCTCTCTCTCTCTCTCATCTTTAATCTTATCATTTCCATTAAGGAACTTAGCTGAGTACTTCACTTGTGTAACCTACTGTGAAGATTATCTAGGCCACAGATGTCATGGGTACACACATATTCCAGTTCTTACAGCATAGGAATAGTGTCTCACTCAACCTGTGCCACCAGAACTTAATCTTATATTGAATAAATGAAGCCAACTGCTGCTACAAGCGGACATTTACCTAAAGTACTTTTTTTTAGATCAAAACCACCCCATTATTTTGCTTAACGTTAAACTTACTTTATTCAAAACTAGACTTTTTTAGAGGCAGGAAACCAGTATGATGGTAATTATATGGCATTCTAAATCTGCCAAACCCACAGACCTGAACAGTGCTAAGCATGACAAGAGTAAATCCCGCTGGGAACTGAGGTTAACTGCGCTTAAAGTCATGTGATCATGCAGGCTCATCATCAGCAACCTATGAACCACACGGATGCAAGCCGGAAATAAAGGAGAAGATGAGAGAGTGGACAGAGGCAGAAGGCAAAAGGGAATTACTGGCTAATTTCATTGTTTTTTTTTCCTGTAAATTCAAAATTATTTTAGAAAATAAACTCAAGAAAAACAGTGCGTGAAGGTGCTAGGGTGTGTGTGTGTGTGTGTGTGTGTGTGTGTGTTGTCTGTCAGAAGGAGACGTCGTGGGGCTGGGAGGATGGCTGCACTGGTAAGAGCATAGACTGCTTGCTCTTGGAGAGGGACTGGGTTCACTACCCAGGACCCACAGCAGGTGGCTCACAGCCCTTTGTAATTTCAGTTCCAGGAGATCTAACACCCTCTCCTGGACTCTGCTGGCACGGGCACTCACACATGCACATGCCTGCTCATGGATACACACATATGCACACAATTAAAAATAAAAGAAGCCTTTAAATAGATGTGGTTTGGTTTGACCCAACGTCATACAATGAACATAGTCAAAGAACAATTTTTTAAAAATTTATTTATTTATTAAAAATTTCCACCTCCTCCCCAAGAACAATTCTTTAAAAATTAAAAAAAACAAATAACATTAAAAATTTATTTGTTTTTATACATATGGGTATTTCACCTGCAAGTTTATCAGTGTACCACAGTGCAGTCCTGGCAGAGACCAGACAGAGGCACTGGATATCCTGGAGCTGCATCAATTGCAGCATGTGAGACACCTCCTAAGGGTACTGGGAACAGAATTCTCGTGTCCTAATTGTCAGTCTTTGAAGACAGGATTCTGGTCTCTACCCTCTGTGTGTCCTGCATTTCAAAAGCTTCAGCGTTTGTAAGGAATGACTTCTTGATCTCCATTCAACTTTTTGTGAGAGATTCAACAGTCTCATCATTGACATTCTCCTTTGGGCACTTGCGAAGAGCGAGTCCGAGGCAGAGTGGAGTTTATTAGGGACTGTATGCGGATACCCTTCACAAGACTCATTCAGAGCCTTTATGACTCAGTGGAGGCTGTCAATCCTAAGTTATTTGACGTTTAATTCCTGCTGATGTAAATTTTATATGACAAATAGTTTCATTTAATTGTGTCACCTCTGGCTTATGTACACTATAAAAGGTTTCAGTTTTAACAGCCAGCAACAAAAGAGCCCTGGCTGAAAAGGATAATGTTAAGGCTCCCGTGCAAGGGCACAGCTGGCTGGGGGAGAGTGGGTAGCTCAGAGCAAGGAGCCCTGGAAGGAGGCTGGACTCAGGAGAGCCACACCCCATGCCTCTGCTGAGTGTAGCTCTGCTGTCAAGGGCATTAGCTCCCAGGGACCTTGATTGATGGTCTCTCCTTCCTGGAGCTGAACACGACCCCATCCCCCAGCCCTCCTCCTCCTGTTCTCCCACCCTGCCCCGTGGCTCCTGTGTTTTCTTGAAGGATTTCCACAAAGAACAACACCATTTCTTGAAAACTCCCTGACTCTATATCTGGGTTTCTTCACGTATAACTTCCATGTTCTTGACTAATCCCTTTAAATATTGGAAAAATACTCTCATAACTGGGTCTTCTCTTTGTTTCTTCAAGCCCTAGTGACACCAAGAACTCTTCATAAAAAGACATGGAGCTGAGAATTGGAAAGACTTCTCTGTAAGGAACCTCTTTCTTAAATGGTATGGAATTATTGTAATACACGGGGATCCCACTTTTCACTGTGCTTCTGTAAGTCTCAGCGCTGTGATCTCTCTGCAGTAACCCATCTCCTGCTCGACCCTTGCTACTCACAGATTTTTCACAGCGAAAATAAGCAAAGTGACCTCAGTAAGAAAACCCCAGAGATGACGGAGATGGAGATGGAGGCTAAGACAAAAGGACGCCACTGAAAGATGGCGAGGGAGTGGTGGTGGGCGGAGCAGGAGCTAACAGGCAAGGGAGCCTCTGAGAAACCATCATACAGCAAGTTTGAGGTATTTTGAGGCACACATAAAGGTCTGTTTTTAAACACATATTTTAGGGAAATTGACCAGCCACTTACCAGTCTCCTCTGTTGACTTCTCAGATTTAGTAGGTTTCTTGATAAAATTCAGATAATATAACTCCAGGTCCTTAATAACTGATAAGAATTTCTATTTTTATTTGATATTTAATTGTTGCCTCTAGATATTTTTATAATGCAAATAAAATATGCATTCCTAGGAAGGTATTTTCCCTAAAAATATTTGCCCCTTTGTGAGGAATCTTCACTTTTATGTTAGATATGAGGAAATTCAGGTTATTAATGTTCAACGTGACATCAATTTTATCTTAAATTATCTGTCAGTTGATGTCTGCTATAATCTTAGCTGGTGTTAGGCTGTGCTGAGGATCAGGAGTTCAGAGACTGATGGCACCGTATCATAGCTCTGACTGGATACCTCAGGGAAGCGTCTGTGAAGTAGCTTCATGTCCGCTAAAATCTTGCAAGGTCTATGTTCAAGCCTTTTCTCATTAAACTAAGTCTTGGTCAGTATTGCCAGGAGCTCCCTGACCATTTAGGGGAAGGACAGGAAGGCATCAGAAGCACAGCGTGTCTACTCATCTTTATTTCCGCACCGTCAACCACTTCTCAGCCTGGTGCTGTACAGAGTCTATTAGATTTTGCTCAGTCAACTGCCAGCAACACCAGGAACAAAATTCAAGGAGAGAGAAATTTGGGGTGGGGCAGCACAGGGGTGCACACCACTAATCTCAGCTTTTGCGAAGCTAAGGCGGGAGAATATAAATTTTGACTAGCTTGGGCTAATTAGTTAAAAAAAGAAAGAAAGAAAAGAAAAAGAGAGAATGAAAGAAAGAAAAAGGAAGAAGGACAAAACTAATTCAGAAGAGAAAGCCTTATTTGCTATTTGTGTGTTTTTAAAATTCATGGTGATGGAGGCTAAAATGGACCTTGATCAAAGCATAAACGCAGGAGGCATCTCTAGAGGGCAGCAAACACATTTCCTAGGATTAATTATTTGCACGGTATTGACTTATTGAGAAGTATCCAGTAAAATGTTATGAATCTTAACAGAAAATGACTTGCCAACACAAATTTACACAGCCTTGCTTTTAGGATTCAATTTATACGGTCAATACAGAAAGTTGTATCGTTTTTCTTAAGGTCTCACTAATGGTGCGTTACACGAGACATGTCATTTGCCTTAAGCATACTGCCACAACATCTTTTGATCAGCATGAATACTGTCCATCATAAATGAGAGAAGTGACACCATACTTCAACTTAAGGTGAAGCCTTTACAGTGCTGATCTAACGGGGTTAGAGAAAAATGGACAGATTCATCAAAGAGTGACGGCTGCTAAGGACAGGGGCAGGCCCTCTAGAGATGGATGTCGGCGGTGTTGGCAATCGCGTCTGGCTATGTGGTGGGAAGTGAGAAGAGTCCGGTTTTCAGGAATCCCCATGAGAACGTGTTCAGCAGACGCACATGGTTTGTCCATGGAAACACACTGTACAAAGCTGCTTAGCGGTGGAGGAAAAGAGACGATACGTGGCTTGAAGCTACCAGTAGGGGGCACTGCAGGCAAGCAGATCAGGGATTAGGCATGCATTCTCAGATGTGACACTCTTCTGTGAATTTGAAAGTAGTTTGACAGTAATAGGACATTCAGATGTTAATAAGGGTCAGTAAATGGTTGGGGTGTTTTAGGACCTGTCCTGGAATATTGGGAGAGTTGGGGTGTTTTAGGACCTGTCCTGGAATATTGGGAGACAAGTGCGATTCTGCAGAAGAGGTGGCCTTGGAATTAGAGTGTATATGTAGAAGAGAACCAGGACTTTGGGTTGATGTCTCCATGCCTCAGCTTCCTTACTGATGAGTTAGAACTGTGAGGTTTTAATGAAGGTGCTGGTTTTCGGAGAAGCGGAACTGCTTCTGGCTCGTGGCGAGTCTTCTTGTCAGTCGTGTTGTAAGTTACTGCTCGAGGTGAACTTTTTTCTGGACTTTCCTCCTGTATTGTGGGTAACGGTGTTCACATGCCATTGCTGTTGTATCATGAGAGAGAGGACTGGGGGATGGCTCAAGGGTTAAGAGCACTTGCTTGTCCAGAGGATCTGGGTTCAGTTCCCAGTACCCATGTTGGCTGGCGATCATCCCCTGGAAACTCCAGATCCAGGGCATCTGACACCCTCTTCTGGCCTCAGGCACCTCACATACACACAACACCCAAAAGGAATAAACGATGCAACAAATCTTTAAACATAAGAAAGAAAGAGATGGATGAGCAGAGTCATGCAGAAACACTCTCCAATCTCTCCCCAAATTTGTCCGCAGCTCCAGGAGTTGCCTGGAGGATGCTACAGTGACCTTTATGGCAGTGTGCCTGAGTAGTATCCTTCCAAACCTCTTAAAATATTGGACACCGGAGCTGTGCTGTGACTAAGGAACTTTCCGCAAAGAAGTGATGCCCGGATCCGGGTGAGCATTTAATGTCTGCTGCAGCCTGCCTTCCTGGGATGGGGAGAAAAGTCAAGATTAAATTTTTAAATTTAGCCAGAATATGACCCTTTCTGGGAGGCTTCTGGGACTCTTGTGCTGTTCATGAGACCAAGGGGTTCCTGCCTGCCCATTTCCAGTACTGGCCTGATCTTGGTTTTCTGCTCTTTATGCGGGGGTTTATGTGAGGGTCATCTGTTTTGATAGGCTTTGCTCCACGAGGGAGCTTTGCTCTTTGCAGAAGACACAGCCTCTGTTTCTAGTGCTGTTTGCTTCCTCTGTTGATATTTAGTGTTTATCTGTTTTTGTCATGTGGATTTGCCTTTGTTGGTGTGACTGTCTAAATGTAAGTTCATACATTTGCTGACAAATTTGAGTTCAAACTTTATACCTCCTAGTAGTTTTGGTGATGATTAAGGCAAGGTGTGTGTGTGTGTGTGTGTGTGTGTGTGTGTGCACGCGTGTGTGAAGGGGGGGCTTTCCCGTCTGTGTGTACAGATAGAAAAAGTCAGAGTATTTGAGCCCAAGCCCACGCTTTTGAAGGGTAATGGAATAGGGCTTCCTAGATTTGGGGTTTTGGGAAGTAACCCTTCTAATTTATATGAAACTAAGTTTCAGAGTACACAGCACCCCTATCTACCTGTGGCTCTCTTATTCATTCATACGTTACCACTCTGTGCTGCCTTCTGTGGCTGCTGGTCATTGGAGGGAAGAATACAAAAGGAAAAGCAGGGCTTGGGAAAATCATTATATATCCGAACTGGCAAACATGACCTTTCCAAGTGACCTTTGGATTAGTCCTAGTGTATGAAAACCTGTTCCGTCAGTTATGTCATTGATCACGAAAAGGCCCGTCAAGGGAAAGACAGTCTGTGATTGCCAGGGGGCCAACTTTTCATTGTCAGTTCACCTGAGGGCAGGGGTTCTACCTTACTGAACAATTGAAAAGGGATTGCAAGATATAGTGATTATCTTTCTCACAGGAAAACGATTTTCTCTCTCTGTCTCTGTCTCTGTCTCTCTCTCTGTGTGTGCCATAAGCTTGTGTAAGCATGTGTGGTGTGTACATCTGGAGGACAGAAGTTGTCTTCCTCAACCACTTTCCACCCCTTCCTTCCTCCCTCCCTCCCTCCCTCCCTCCCTCCCTCCCTCCCTCCCTCCCTCCTTTCTTTCTTTTTTTTTGAGACAGGGTTTCTCTACATAGCCCTGGCTGTCTGGAACTTGTTCTGTAGACCAGGCCAGCCTTGAACTCAGAGATTCACCTGACTCTGCCTCTTGAGTGTTGGGAATAAAGGCATGTGCCACCACTTCTTGTCTCTTCCTTATTTTCTTGAGACAAAGTCTTAGGATATGTCCTCTTAGAGGGTCACTGTTGCTTAAAGATTTGTTTCTATCCTTTGTTTTGAAGATATTCATTAGCTGGTCCTATTGATTTTAGGATGTAAGCTGTAGGAGGAAAGAAAGACTCAGAAAAACACTGAAGGAAAAAAGAGAACCAAGAGAGCCTGCTAGGAGCTGGACTATCCTATGGAACTTACCTCTTTGTTGCTCAGCCGTGTTACCACAGTCAACTACAAGCAGTAGATGCCAATGGCCCCCTGTGAGCTCCAGTTCACTACTCTAATCTGTTCAGATACATTTAAGACTGGATTATTAAAGACTCTTTCCTTTTCAGTCTAATGCCATCTGAATATTTGATGAGCATTACTCAGGACTTGTAAATTGTTTGCCAATATGCAGCAGAAGAGCTGAGTGTGCTGAGGCATACCTGCAATCCCCAGTTTACTGGAGGAGGATGATTCTGGCTTTGAGGACAACCTGGGCTATCAAGTGAAATCCTGTCTTAAAACAGCAGCAGCAATAGAAACATAACTAAAGGGGTACTCCAGTTCTGGAGACTGTGCTTGTGCAGGGGATTCAAGTCCAGGGCTAGTCCATGTCCTCCACAGCCCAAGAAGCACTGAGCTCCAGTCTACTCCAGATTACAGTTAGTGCACTCCACCTCTAAGTCTCAGCCTGGCCATCGCTCCCACCCTGCTTTGTACTAGGTAAGTCTCAGCCTGGCCATCGCTTTACCCTCCTCTGTACCACGTGAGTCTCAGTCATGGTTCCCATCCTCCTCTGTACCAGGCGAGTCTCAGCCATTGCTCTCACCCTCCTCTGTTCCCGTAAAGGATGGGAATGTCTCCTTTCTTTTCTTTCTTTTTTTTTTTTTAAAGAGAGAATATCTTTATTATGCATGTGGATGAATACATCATATGGCCACATTGGATGTCTTCCCCAATCTCTTCACTTTATTTTTGTGACAGGGTCTTTCCCCAAACCTAATGCTCAGAATATTGACTAGACTGGCTGCCCAGTAAGAACCTGGGATCTACTACTGCCTGTCTCCTCTGCCTATCCCTATGGTACCAAGCGAGCAGCCATGTCTGACCTTAAATAAATAAATAAAAAAATGTTTATAAACAATAAAAAAACCCCATGGGTTTGGATGCCCATGTAAGGTCAGACATGGAATGTCTCCTTTCTAAGATGTACTTTTCTCTTGTGAATGACCATGCGACTCAAGTCTCACACTAATATCACATACCCCTGAGCTACTGCTTTTGGCTCTATCACTGTTTTCAGGGCTAAAACAGTAGTCATAGTTATTAATATTGTCTGGCCCTTTAATACACGCATGGAGTGTAATGGATATATTGCACATGTAATTCCTTTTGTCCCCAAAGGAATTCTATACATGATTCACTGTGGATCTGTTTTTATGAGAAATCTAAGAGTTAAGTAGGATGAAGTCACTGTCAGGATATGTGAGTAGGCCATGTCTTAAAGATGGATTTTTCTGGTGATGAAACATGGGCTCTTCCCAAGTTTTGCTCTTTGGGTTGTGAAGTCAGCAGTTAATTGACTGCGAAACTCAGGGGTTGAGAGTAATGACTGATTTTCTCTCTCCCTACTGCAGAGAAGACTGACAATGAGCGGACTCGATGGGTGTGCCTAAATATTTGCAACAAAGAGAGGAGGTAGCCAGGATCACGGGGAGAGGTCAGCCTTCTGTTTGGGTATGTTTTCCTCATCAGATTGATATTGGCTTTTCAATGAAGTAAAAAAAAAAAATCATATACTTATGGGCATTTGTGCCTTCCCTAAAAGTAAGTCAATGAAATTCTTGGGGTAAAATAGGGGAGTCTATTCAGTGAGAAGATGCTTGGCCTCCTCTATTTTAGTTCTCTGTGCATATTTTATCTAAAACATTTAAAGATAATGTTTGACAAACTGGATATCCACACCATTGGAGACTAATGTTGCACTCAGTGGTAAAAAAAAAAATGACATCTTTAAATTTGCAGACTAATGGATGGATCTAGAAAAAACAATATTGAGTGAGGCAACCCAGACCCAGAAAGAGAAATATAGTATGAGCTCACACATAAGTGGCTTCTAGACACAAAGTAAAGAAAAACCAGCCCACGGTTCACAACTCCAGAGGACCTAGACAACCAAGAGGACTCTAAGAGAGACATACATGGATCTACATGTAGGAAGGAGAAAAAGACAAGATCTCCTTAGTAAATTGGGAGTGTGGGAGTTATGGGGAAGGGTAGAAGGGAATAGGGGAGGAAGGGATGGGAGCAGAGAAAAATGTATAGCTCAAAAAACCCAATTAAATAAAATAAAAAAAAGAATGTTGCAATACGACACACCCAGATCTTTATTGTTCCTCTATTATTAGCTGCCCAAACATAGTTTTTTCAACTCTGTCACTTGCATGGTACGAAGTTGCTGTCAAATCCACTTACATATTCAGGACTTGTCATTAGCCTGATTTCCTTAGGTTCTTGGGAAAATGATGGCTTCTTTGCTCTTCAATCCCAACTCTTTGATTGAGGTTTGATCTCAATTAAAGCACAAATTCCCTGAAAGGGCTACACTAAATGATGTGCATCTGAATGGGATTAGGAGCTCTGAGAATGGACAGAAACAAGGCAGTGTGCTAATCATCAAAACTGGGTCTACTGGGGGCACAGATATCACTTACCCTGTCTTGAGTATTGACCAGGGTGACTCCCCCTACCCCCTCCGAGAGACAGGGTTTCTCCATGTAGCCCTGGCTGTCCTGGAACTAGCTTTGTAGACTAGGCTGGCCTTGAACTCAGTGATCTATTGCCTGCCTCTGACCCCCGAATGCTGGGATTAAAGGTGTGGGCCATCATGCCTGGCTAACCCTTTTATAAGAGCTATTAAGGATGGTTAAACAAGGTTTGGAAGAGTACACCATGCTTCTCTTCCATGGGAACAGTGCCTCCTAAAATTACTTCCCTTAGTTAACTGCAAACCCAGTTACTTAAAACCCTGATTATACCTCAGATCTGAGGTTACAAGTATTGAGGGGTGCTTAAAGAGGGTCTTATCATCTCAGGGTGCGAACATTAACATATACAGTATAGTGTGATCACAGTGTCTCCTCCCTTGTCTCTTTCCAGACCGCCCCCCCCCCCCCGNTTAGCTCTTGTAGATCAGGCTGGCCTCCAACTCACAGAGATCTGTCTTCCTCTGCCTCCTGAGTGCTGGGGCCCCCCCCCCCCGCCATCATGCCTCGCCTACCTTCCCCCCCCCTCTCTTTCTTCTCTCTTTGGGAAGTGGATATGAGTCCCCATCCCTAACCTTAAAGCTATTTCCAATTATAAGTTCCATCAAAGGAGACATTAATTTTCTCTGTTCGAGTCTCATTGGGTATACAAAACACTCTTAAGTGGTTTAAGCCCCCTACATCCCGCCCTGCCATACCCAGCAGCAGCTGGCAACACAGACAACCTTATTGCAGTTGGGGTGAATGGCACCTCTGTCAGGGATTTTCACAGCACCGTCGGTACACTGAATCACTCTCACATTTCTCTCTCTCTTTCTGTTTTTCTGTTCTCTTAAAATATGGAGGAAAATTTATACTTTTTTATTTTATCTTTGTGTTTATTTGTCTGTCTGTGCAACTCATACATGCAGTACCCATGGAGCCAAAAGGGGACACCAAATCCTTGGAACTGGAGTTACAGATGGCTGTGAGAGGCCCCTCCCCTACGAAAGCATCAGAAGCTCCTAACTGCTGAGTCATCTCTCCATCCCCAGAGCTGGGATTTTAAAGGTGAATGTGATCAGTTTGGGTCTATCCAGAAAAATGTCCAAATTTTAAGGTCAACTGTCTTGAGAATTTGATGACAACTGCGAAAATGGCTTTACACTAGCCCCAGGTTTTGTTTGATCATCACTGGGTAGGGATTTTATTTTGGAGGGGGCACCTTATCATTGTTAGTTACTTCTTAGCCCAAGAAGCAGTGTCCAAAGCTCTATTTCTTGCCTACATTCACCACAGAAGGGAAGGACTAACCTTACGGCTGTTCATGCTCAGTTATGTTTCTCTCCATTTCTTCACAGTTCATTGTGTGAACAATCAGCTGAGAGCCCACTTAATTTTTTCCCTTAAGACAAGAGCAAACCACTTGGATTTATTGTCTGTGACTGGGTGCCTTGGGATTCCTGCAGCAGGGACGGATTCCCGCAGCAGGGACGGATTCCCTCATGGATGTAGCTGGAATTGCTCTGTGGTGTATTCAAGAGACTCGGAGGCTACAGACATCTCTGATTTGTTTCTGATATCTCCAAACTCTCCCGGGAGGATGTATGACAAACGGCAATTCAGATTCCTCTTGATCTTCTACTTCCCGAAACCTTATAAAAGAATGTTTCCAATGTTAGCGGCTGCAGCTATTACCGTTTCTTGCTCAGACTGAGCCAAATGTGATTCTGGTGGGTTCTAGTTCTGACATTACAGGAATAAATCTCTCTTTTCCCTTCCCTCCCTTTGTTCCCTTTCTTCTTCCTCCTACCCATCATTATTCCTTCTCAAGTATTCCCTTCCCCTCCTCGCTGTCTCTTATCTCCTCCTCCTCTTCTTCCTCTACTTACTCCCTTCCTCCTCTTGCTTCTATGTTTTTTGTCTGTTTTTTTCCTCCTTTGCTGGAAAGGAACATAAGCTTTTCTAAGCTGAGGTAAATGATGAACTCTCTCTTGAACAAAAGCACATACCGACCGTTTGGACTTTTACCACCTCCACGTGTGTGATTTCTTTTTCATGTGAATTCCAGATAGGGAACTGTGCAGTGTAGGTGTAGTGGAATCAGCGGCTGATACAGGCTGTGCACACCCAGGAGCCTGCACAGCAGGCTGAGAAAATGCTTTCTCCTGGGATGAATGAGTTTGTCTGCTGACCTGCTTCACACGTGGCCCTGTGATTGGAGAGGAGACTGAGAAATAAAAGCATGCTATATTCAGGTGGGCCACAGGCAGAACAGGCATTAACCTTGTGGCAGTAGAAACCAGAGGTGTTTGTGACAGGCATTTACAGAATGGGGTGGTGGTTACCTGAAAGCTTAACCAGAGTACAAGGTGACGGGGAAAATTATGGTTACCCTTTTGCCTCACAAATAAGCCTTGCAATGTACATGCCATCTCATGAGCTCACTACACCTGTGATCACCTCCATAAAATCTGAACATTTCAGTGAACGAGATCAGTCATCATTTTAGCAGACAGCGGTAGCTGGCTTCTGGGCATATGAGAGTGCGAGTGTAATTGGAGGTTGTTCTGTCCCACCATGTCCCACAGTTGCTTCCAAAAGTCACACAGAGGCTTAGTATAACTACAAACTGTTTGACCTATAAATCAGGCTTATTACTAACTAGCTCTTACATCTTACATTAATCCATTTCTATTAATCTACGTCTTGCCTCATGGCCATGGCTTTTTACCAGTCTGCTGACATCTTGTTTCTTGGGCAGCTGGTTTGCATCTCTCTCCCCTTCGTCCTTCTTTCTCCCTGTATTCAATTTGGCTTTCCAGCCTAGATATATTCTGCCTTGCTACAGGCTAAAGCAGCTTTTATTATCAACCAATGAGGACAACATATATTCACAGCGTACAGAAGTGTTATCCCACAGCTTGGGAGGGTAACCTGTTGGGAGATCGCTGGGGAAAGTGGGAGGGTACAGTTGGGGGTGGGTATGATCAACATATATTGCATGTATGTATAAAATGGCCAAAGAATAAAAAGAAATTAGAAATGGGTGTGTATATATTGGTATGCCTATAGTGTTTGGTATACTCTAAATTTATTGCAGTTACAGTGAAAGGTTTCTGTGTCAGGCATCTTAGGTATTATTCGAACATATTACATGTACAAAACACCTTGATTTTTGAGATGTGAGTAAATATGCAGTTGGATATCTGAGAAATTCTGTAACCTCACACGATATCTACGAACCCTTGGGATTATAATTCAGCACCAGTTCCTGCAGCCTTACCATTCTCCAACTCATTTTTAATGACCATTTTAGCTCATTCCACTCTGTTTCACTAGTTTCGGAACCCAGCACCCTGTCTTAAAAGGCTCCCTTCCTAAACCACACGATGTTGAAAAATGTCACAGTCTAACTGAAGCAATAGTGGGAGAGAAACGATGATGTATAGTACCATTAATAATTTTAATAAGGGTATTAGCTATTCTTGTTCTTAAATGTCCATCAGTCCCGCTGCTGTTGCAGACTTCTTGCAGGCCACTTTTCTTTGCAGCCACTTCATGTCATATATTTTTGCCCTTCCCAACTTCTTGTCTCTCCCCTCTAGTTCCCAACCTCTCCACTTCTTGCTTATATATCTTAAGACAGTTTAGCTGTCAGATTGATCCACGGTCATCTCCTCAGTCATTGCCTCAATGGCTATACCGGGAAAGGCTTTCCCCAGTCTAGTTGTGGCATCCTTCAGAATAAACCCAAACCCAGACAATTCCCCTGTGAGAATTCTGCAAATAACCTTCTTTTACCCAATCTGCATTGATTGCCCAGAAGAAGTTCAAGTCAAACTTCTGTGGTTCTTGTGGCCAAAGCTGCTGACAGATTCTTCTTGCCTTAGACTGTGGGCTCCGAGGGCTCAAGGCTTCTGTGTGCTTATCTGTGTGTGCAATTCCTCACAGTACTGGTGCAGAAGGGATGCTTCACATGTGTTAAATCAAGTGGCCAGTGTTTCTTGGCTAGCATGGTGCTTCTATATGTGTGTTCAGACAGCGGTAAGCAAGCTGTACACCGGATTTGTATGCTCTCCTATGCCTTTCCCATGTGTGAATGCTTAGGCCTTTAAAAGTCACAAGTTGACAGAAACAGTAACTGCACAGGACTGAGGCTGAGCACTCCTGGGGAACACCACCCTCCTCAACCATGACACCTCCTAAGACTGGAGTGATTGAGGGTGATGGGGTTTGGGATGTGGGTTCCGCGTGACAGAACCAGAATTTTTCCTTTAAGTTTTTAAAAAAATGGAAGGGTCATATGTAGGCTGGCTTCAAAGTTGATATGGTATGTAGGTATGATCAAAATACATTGTATACATATATAAAATTCTCAAAGAATAAAATTTTAAAAATCTTGTTACTATACTGGTGATGACCTTGATTAATAATCCTCCTGCCACTATCTTCTGGAGACTGGAATTTCAGGCATTCAGGCTGCTGGGTTCACATAATATTGGGGATCAAGTCCAGAGCCCTCTGCAGGCTGGGCAAGTGTTTGAGGCACTAAACTCCAGCTTCAGCCCCAGACCCAGGGTTTGCATGTCTCTCACAGACACACATCTGTCCGTTTCGTCACACATACATCTGCCTGTGTCTGCTCTTTAGAGCCTGGAACCTGCCATAATGCTTTTGTCACAGCTCCAGGAGAAAGTGGAGTTTATATGGCCTGCCCCTGCCAAAACCTGCAAGGCTGGGGGTTCACAACGGCTTTTAGTTATATAGAACTAGGCAGAGCATCTCAAAATTATTTGACAGAATATCTTATTTCATCAGGGTGTGTATGGTCAGAGAGTATGTGATACGGAACATGCCAAATCCCTGAACATGGGTCAAGATAAGGTCAAGCTTAAGTTTTGCAGAAAACAGGAATGAACTTATTTTGACCTTGTAATAAATGGCTTCTAATCTTAAGATGGAGGCAGGCTGGCCCATCAGTCCCTGAGGTCCACATAGGCTTCTCTCCTTTCTCCTTTCATATCCTTATGTTCCAGTCCGCATTTCTACTTAAGATGAATTTTCCTTCCAAGATGGATTTGTGCACACCTTTCCAAGAAACGTTCTCATTTCTCCCAGTAGGAATTCCTTTATTTGTGCTTATCCCAGCTCTACTGATTGTAGCATCATTGTATGCTGATTAAAAGCCTCCCCGAGGCTCACATTTAATAAGCATTGGTGATGTTCCTTATGTAACTATTAGTATAATTAGCATTGCAGTGTAGCTTTTGTTAGTTACATTGCGCTAGGCTATTCACTGCCTTTTTTTTCTATTCCACTCAACAATTCTACCGAATGGGTATTGTGATCAGCTCTATTTTGCACATGAGGAAAATATGTTCTTTTAGGGATTTAAGTAGATGTACGCATGATACATCAACCCACAGACTCTTTACCTACTTCATTGGCCTGGGGGACACAGAATACAAGAACATGCTTTTATGTTTCCTGAGCACCACTGGAACCCACTTGAGCGCCGTCTATTGCTGTGACCCCCTTTGGGAACATGCACGTCTGTTGGATTGTCTTTGTTGACTTCTGCTACTAGGGGGCATGCAGGCTTGGGAGCGTGCGGTGACAATGGCGCTAGTATTTTCCTGTTCAAATGTGAAAGTGTGGTGTCGATGAGAGCATGATTTATGTGCACCATTCATTTCAGAGCTGCCTCTAGGAAGTGCGAAAGTAAGAAAAACCAACTCTGTGCTTGTGGCATTCTCTCCTGTTTACAGCAGCTTCGGTTCCTCCGGTCAGCATGTCAGCTCCAGCTGGCAGCCCAGTCTTCTGCAGTATCAGTGAAGGAAGATCACCCCAGATAGTAGAAGTGATTTGTTCTGGCCAAGAACTGGCATCTGTGTGGTCAGGTTCAGGCTCCCCCAGCTTGTCGCCTTTATCACCTGCTTCTCCCGGCAGGGGACTTAGAAAATACACAGGACGATGTTTCAGCGCATGGAAGTACCCTGCAGCAAAGGCCAAGGCAGGATGCTCCATGCTAGAGTCTAAAGCATGGTACGGGCTGCAAGTCGGCAGCAGAAAACAACAGTAATGACACTTGCAATACATTTAGGGCTGTATGAACCAATATTCAGTAAGTTGATAAATGTCAAGATCTTTAAGTAACATAAAAGGGAGCCCTAAGTTTGTAATCAGTTCTTCGCTTTCTCACATGATCTCTGTTGAATAGGCCGCGTGCTTTCCTCATTCATATATTTCTCATTCATCCCTCATCCTCTGCCGGTGCAACAGGCAGAAAATAGCATTTGCTGAATTCATACTGTGTGCCAGGCTCTGTCCCAAATGCATTATATGGACGGTCTCATTTATATCTCACGATAAGCCATGGAAATGGGCTCTCTGATTCTTTTACAGATGAGAACAAATTAGACAGTCAGAGGCTGGGATCTGTGAGTACAAAGCCAGGGTCATCATGCCGAGCTACCTGGCTCAGTTCTGCTCAGCCTGCCTTGCATAGCAGAATTATCAGGGAAGACCGGGAAGTTCTTAGTGACCATGCTTCACTCTTGAAAAATCCTGGTTTAATTGGCCAGAAGTGAAGCACAGCCATCGATCCTTTCTGCTGTTCCCCAGCTGATTCTCACGGCAGCCAGACTGAGCACTAATAGAGAGTAGGCAGCCGGCAAACTTGTGTTGAATCTCAATTAGGGTGACCCAACCTTGACAGCTGCAAATCAGTTCAGTGCCGAATGCATGCAGAGCATAATTTGACCCCTGGGTATTTGTTGAGCTGGTATGTATGCAGGGTCCTCTCTGCGCACAGTGTTGGCCAGGCTAACAGACCTGTGCAGCGGGAACATATTTAGGGAAGGGAGAGGTGTTGGAGGGGTCTGAAGGAAAGTTGCAAATGGTCTGCGGGAGAGAAGAGAAGTAGTTTGTTGCTAAAGATGTTTACAATCGCCAGGGTATGATTGTGATACGGCATAATCTGATTCTCAGTTGGTTTCACTATTGTGATTCTCTGTGCACAATTGTTACTCTCTGTTACTAGTGGCAGCCGTGGAGGTCCACTCTCAGCCAACCCCATTGGTGGCTACTACTGGGCACATTGCTGCTGCTCTTATTAAATATATTGTCAGATGACAAAATACACATGTACCCACAAATGTAAAAATGAAACTGATCATTCAAAATCATATATAAAAAGATGTACCATGATGTTGAATGATGTTGACATATAAATTATTTTTATATTTATAATTTATTTGTGCAGTTATAGTAACTATATGAAGGAATTCTAGAAACAAAAACACTACTCACAGCGATATTTTGAGAGAAGTGTCCCTACGGTTTGAATATGTATTCTCTCCCAGAGGTGAGTGTATTGATGCTGGGATCTCAGCTTCTGTATGTCTAGAAACTCTAAGAGGGGGCACCTACCTTGAGGAAGTGGATCACTTTGAAAGTTGCTCTTGTCCCCTGCTCCCTTTTTCCTCTCTCCTTCCTTTCCATCAAGATACAGACAGTCTCTTCCTGATCTCTGTCTTGTGGCTTTGCCTCCCAGTGGTGAGAATCAAAGGCATCAAGAAGGATTGGGTGCCATAGCACTGACACTGTGAGCCCAAAGAACCTTCTCTCCCTCAAGTTTATTCTCTTAGACATTTGGTTACGACAGGGAAAAAGTCTCCTTAATGCAATACAGTGAGCTCCATTTTCCATTTTCCAGATAAGAACTAATTACTTTCTTAGTGCTAGAAGTTAGTAATACACAGAAAATATTTATGACGTCTTTTACTGTCGTCGTTTCTTCAGTCTGCTCAGTGATGCTATGAAGAGATTTCTTTTTAAATGCTGAGTCAAGGGACAAAGAAAAATGGGCTATTTTTTCTCAGCCTCACCCTATTAGGAAGTATTTGATTTAGAAGACAGCCCTTTAATATAAAAACCTCAAAGAGGAAGCCAGGCACAGTGACATATACTGGGAGGGGTGGCAGATAGATCTCTATGAGTTCCAGATCAGCCTGGACCGCCTAGTCAATTCAAGGTCAACCAGAATATATATTCTATATGTGTGTGTATGTATGTATGTATATATGTATTTATATTAAGAGAAGAAAGCCAACTTCAGTTGTACCCAGCTCCATAGACCTTTGTTTAAAACCCATTTCAACCTAAATACATCTTCCTGGTTCAACCGTGAGTACTCCACTCAACATATTGAACGCTTCTCTCTTTCCATCCAGCCCCAGTTTCTGGGAGTTGGTGAGCTGTACCTGTATTCTGAACTCTCCCACACTGAGCTCTACCTTAGCATTTTGGAGTTGTATGTGTATGTGTGTGTGTGTGTGTGTGTGTGTGTGTGTGTGTAAAAGAGAGAGAGAGACAGAGAGAGCGCATGGGTTTATGAGTGTGTGTGTAAGGAAAACAAATAATTTCTGTCCTTATGTCTGGTTCTGGGTGAGAAATGAAAGTGAAAAGAAGGGCTGGAAAGACAACTGGATGATTAAAGCCCTTGCTGCTCAGCCTGAGGATACTAATTTAGGTCCCCAGCGCCCACACAGAGCTGGGCATGGTGGCACAGTGCCTGGAACTCTAGTGCCAGAGGTTGTGGGAAGAGACAGGAGGATCCCAGAGACGTGGCCAGCTGGAATTAGTTTAGTGAGATAGTCTGGCTCAAAAAAGTAAGGTGGAGAGTGACAGAGGAAGATGAAGAGGAGCCCACATAGCTCCCTCTCAGACCCTGGATTAGGCACAATCCACACCCTAACATCTGTTGTCACAGAGAGATCCTTTATTACACGGGGACGAAAAGTTAAAGTGGCTGCTTTCTGACTCAGGCAGGGAAACAGCAGCAAATGACCTTGCAGGTGTCATTCACAAGAAGAGAAAAAGGAGATGTGTTAGAATGGGCTAGGATGCGCTGGGAAAGGAGATAGGGGACAAGGGAGAAGTAGAAGGGGTAAGGGGGAAGGAAGCAGGGTATTTGTCCAGAGGAGTGTGGCACAAAGGACCCCCTTTGGATAGAGAGGGGACAGACATGGCAATAGGAAAATGGAGGTTTCTAAAGGTAAAGGGTAAAACCCTGTGTTAGGGTGAGGTGTTTAACTTTAATTAAGCATGTTAACTAGGTGATCCAAAGGGGGCATTGATGGCTGAATTTCAGTACTTTGATAGCTGCATCTTTATCTGCATCCACAGGAAGAGGAAGTGGCCAAATAAAGGGAATGGGCCTTGGTGACGAGCTTTAAGAATGCAATCTAATGGCTTTTAGCAAGGCAGAGGGAATGGGAGAGAAGGGCAGGACCTGCCACAGCCATGTGCTCACCAAGCTCAAGTTGGCCAGAGTCCCTTCATAAGACACCTGGTGTCCAACTCTGGCTTCCTCATGCTTGTAGATCACATGTATGCACACCTTATGCACATGAACACACACACACAGTCAGACACAGACAAGACAGACTTACAAATTAATAAATAAAAATAAAATGACCCCTGTTAAAGACTGAACTTTCCCCTTCTTTGATTTGTATGAGGTTCTGCCTTTCTGTGTGATGGACCATACTGGAAACAGAGCCATCAAAGTGATAGTTAAAAAAGCGGTGATGGCAGTAGGCCCTTATCCATTCTGATGAGTGTTCATAAGAGAAGAAAAAGAGAAAGTGGAAATGGGGGCTTAAAGAAGGTCAAGATGAGACAGCTGTCTGCAAGGCAAGGGGAGAGGCCTCTGGAGAAGGAGCACCTACAGGCTAGCCTGTCTCAGACTTCTAGTCACCAGACCTGTGGGAGAGTCACACTTCCTGCTGTTCCAGCCTCCAGTCTGTGGGATTTTTTTCAGGGTAGTCCCAGCAGACAGAAACAATCATTTCAGGTCTACAAATGAGACTCCAAGTGGTTAGCTTCCTGTTTGTTCATTTCATCTTGGCTGGGGTGGCAGCAGATGCTTTAGAAGCCATCAAGGCTGGGCACAGGGCTTCAAGTCAGCCCATTTCATTGTTAAAAACAAAAATCACTTTAACATGCATAAAAATCTTTTCCTTTAATGACACAAAATATCCCAACACTTTCTGGAACTTCCCTTTGCACTGTACCCCTTGTCTTCTGTGTCTTTTAAGTGGTCCAACCTTTAACAGAGAAACTTTGATGTCTGTCCCAATTTCATGTCTGTTATAAAAATCTCTGCCAGGCAGGGGGCCAAGATGGAAGTTTCTGCCACCTTCCGCCTTGTAATTGGACCCAGCACTGAGTGACAGATCAAATGATCCTAAATTAATAACAATGACAAATTGCCTTCGGATGGCACTTGCACACAAAATGAAACACTTCCATTAAACAAATGTTATGTCATCAAGAAACCCATTAATAGTTCTGCTGTGATCATAGGAGTATAATTTTTCTCATCACTGTTAATAACCAGAAAAGTTATAATTGCATATGGGGCTTAATTAAAACTTTCTATCCTATTAATGAATGCCCATGCTTCAGATATCCCATTAAATGGTTTTCAAAATTGAGACCATATTTCTTGAGGTGTCAGTTCTTGGAACACATGAGGAGGTATGGACAGAGACAAGGTTGAATTATAAAACCTCAATACACCACAATTACTAGTAAGTGAATAGTAAAGGCAGAATTGGTTTTACACATTATTTAAAGCATTTTAGGCTGTTTTTTTATATTTTATATGTCTTATTTATAATCCGACATAAATAACAGAATATAACTTTACATAGCAAGTAAACCTGCCTCCTAAGTAAATTTAATCCTTCCAAATCCACAGCTTCTTTTTTCCCACGGAGCAGCCCGTGCTCACCATGGACCCTCTTTCTTGACACTAGCTCATATTGTGCCTTCCAGTATGCTTATCCAAGTGGAGCTGGAGGAGACATTGCTAATATTTGGCCATGTGTCTGGGCAGAAGCTTCAGTTGCCATTCAAGTGACAGTCTGCCTTTTCCATTCTCCTCGAGGATGAGTCACTGGCAGGTGGCAGAACCACTTGATCAAATGGTGCCGAGGCCCTATGATGACTGCACGGAGTAGAGTCAGCCCACTGCTCTCTGCTGACTTTCATCAGATTCAGATGTAATGAGACATTAGCCTGAGTTCAGCCACTTATACTTCAGGATTATTTATACCCTAACAAACCCTAATAAACGTGTTTTACCCAATTACATAGGTATATATATATTTGTTAGACTATTTTATTCATTTATTTATCTATTCATTTATTCATTTATCATCTATCTATCTATCTATCTTCTATCTACCTATCTATCCATTTATCTAACTATTGATTGATTGCTTTTTTCAAGGACAAGATTTCTCCATGTAACAGTCCTAGCTGTACTGGAACTAACTCTTATAGACCAGGCTGGCCTCGAACTCACAAAGATACATCTGCCTCTGTCTCCCAAGTACTAGGTTTAAAGGCATGCACCATTGTTGCCTGGCTTGTTAGACTATTTTATAAAGGACAAGGAATAATATAAAGTGAAAATTTGGGTGTTTCTACTGTTTTAATATATGATTCTCCTGACTATATAATCTGCAAAATTAAATATTAAGCATATTATAGGAAGTTTAATAAATAACTATAAACTTTAAATACTTCTAAATGCATTTAAGTATACTATTTTTCTATAAAAATTATAGATTTTACATATTTTTTCATTGTAGATTAAGCATTTAAAAATATATCATTTGTCTTACTTTTAGAAATTATATTTTCTTCGGTCAAGAAAATAAAGTAGTCAAATTATTACTTAAAAACAAAACAAAAAACATTTTTCATAAGTTATATTTTGATTAAATTCTTTCCTGTCCCTTAACTCCTCCCAGATCATCCCTCCTTCCTTAACCATGCATTTCTATGTTCCTTTTTTCTCTTAAAAATACAAAGTAAAATAAAATTAAAGAGCACAAAATATCCATGTTTTGTATTAGCCAACTTTTTTGATATACAGCATGTATAATGATCATTGAATAAAAATAAAATAACTTATTTTGAGAATTTATTAGGCTAACCAAAAGTATGTTTTATTGATATTTATAAGTAATAAATTTCATATTCAAGACAAAATGAATTTTAGTGGAGTAAGAGCTGAATACAAAGTATGTTTTGATCTATTTAAATTTAAGTGAAAAACTTATTTTAATAGCCTCTGAACTGGAATACTCCTATGTTTTATGCAATTCAATGTCATTACACTAGCTAAATATATTTTCCTTAATTGATATTATAATATTTAATTACTTGAAGTTGGTCATTATTTAATTGTAATCAGTTACAATTGAGTTGTAGTTGGATATGTTGCCCAGTGTGCTCAGGGCAAAGGTGGAAGGGTTGCAAGAGTGATGTTGTACAGGGAGAACTAGGTCTTCTGGGGAAATGCAATCTCAAATTCTTATTCCACTTGATCACATTTGAATTATGAGCAATATATGTATTATGTATATACATCTATATATATACACACACACTGTATAGCATAACTGTAGTTATGCTAAATATGTGATGTGGTAAATTGACAGAACCATTTTCAACATATTAAATATGTGGCTTTTGTGTTTTTCTTTGAATTGTATTACTTTTTTTTTTTTAAACTTTCATGTGCCTAAAAGGGTAGAAGAGTTAGAAGCAAGTTTTCTGAAGTTGAAAATCTGTCTTTTGAAAACTTCCCTGACATTAAAGGACGTCCTATACAGAAACTCTATGGGCACACACGCTTTATACTTCATTAATGACTGGTGAGTCTTGCATTTTTACTATAGGCTTATGATTAATAGATGCTTTCGCACAGGACTTTAGTCCTGCACATTGACAGACCCACAGCTCATCCACTTAACAGCAGAGAGCTGAGATCAGTGAGAGGAAGTGTGTGAAGAGGATGGATGGATTAACAGCTGAGAGCTGAGGTCAGAAAGGGGAAGAGCGAAGAGGATGAATGGATTAGACAGAGCACAGATCTTTTGATTTAAATGTGCAAACTTTCCTTCTATACTCCGTATTTATGATGTATATATAGTATGCCATTCGACCATTACAACTATCATTCTGGAAAGAATGTTTATGATAATAAATAAAACATGCATTTCATAGGAGATCATTAGCTGTCACTTAGCAGACAAGATGCATTTTACAAAGGCCCCCAGGTACCCCTGGAAGCACAGATGTCATCAAACTCATTCTGGTTATGGATGGAGGTAACTGCATTGAGACTTTATGCATCCTAAACTCCTGCACTTTTTCTATATGAACTAGGGGGAAATTAACTTTAGATAAATGGCTGCGTATTAGTTATTGAGTAGCCAAGTGGCATAACTGGCAGGAAGAGGGTTAAACAGAGGGACTACTTAGAAGCAAAGAGACAGATAGGCTGGAAAGACAAATGAGAGCTGGTATAATTTAATTCAGTAACTATTGAGTTTGTACTATCTATCACGTTCTGCTTTAGTTCCTGGATTGATGAGAAACAAATCAGATAATGCCTTGTTTTGATCTTCTGTACTCATAAGTGTAGGAAATAGAGAATGCCCCAGTGAGTAGTCCAGAGTAAATGTGTGTTGTTGACACGAGCTGGCCACGTCAAAGACCCTAGAGCCTCAGAACCATGGAGAAATGGCAAAACCTTTCTCCTGGGGTGAGGCTCAGAGGCTCAGAGGCAAAGCATTCCTCTGCTCAAGTGCAGATGTGTGCAGAAAATGTCAACCATAGTCCCCAAACACTGACTTCCCCCATGTTCATGTCCTGAAGACTGCTTCTCTATAGAGATTGTGCCTATTGAGATGAGCCGTCTCCTTAACCCAGCTGCATACCATACAACCAGTCTCCTTATTGATCTTCATATAATAACTTTGTCTCCTTGTTCGGCTGAATGCAACAATCCTATCTCTTAATTGAACTTTATATAATAAATATGGAGAGCTTCTAGGGTGTTGCGTTTTCTTCAGCAGGGCCTCCAGACCTGATTTAGCTAATGTTATATTTCTGTGAAGAGACACTATGACCAAGGCAGCTGATAGAAGGAAACATTTAATGGGTGGCTTACTTATAGTTTCAGAGGGTGAGTCATTATCATCATGATGGGGACAGCAGGTAGATAGGCATGGTGCTAGAGCAGTAGCCGAGAACTCCCAGCCTGATCTGAAGGCAAGAGGCAGAGAAAGAGCAGACCTTGTGTGGTCTTTTGAAACCTCAAAGCCCCCTCCTAGTGTCATACGTCCTCCAACAAGGCCACACCTCCTAATCCTCCAACAAGGCCACACCTCCGAATCCTTCCTAAATAGTTTCACCAATTTGGACTAGATATTATGAGTCTATGGAGGCCATTCCTATTCAAATCACCTCACCAGACAATCCAAGCTTTCTGTCCATATGTCTATCTGATTTTATTTCATTACCTTGACACCCCAGTTAGGTCTAAGTGTCTAGAGGTGTGGTAGACATGGTACATAAGGGAGACTGTGGTTTAGTGAGAGATAAAAGTCCTTGGGTGGTTATATTGGTGAAACTTTACAAGTGTAGCTTCTGAGGTTACCAGGGGACTTGGGGAAAAGTCCACAAGGTCTCAAGCTATAGGAAGTACTAAAGACAACCCAGTAAAGCTGGGATTGGGAAGATGGGAGAGCCAGAAAGAGCACACAGTTGGTTATCCAGTGCCAAATCGTCAGGCCTGGAAACACACAAGTAACATTGTATGGACTGAACTGCTTATATTTCTGGATGTATAGGTATATATAAAAACACATACATACATTAATAATTAATGAAAAAAGAGGCAATTTGAAGGAGAGTTGGGGGAAGGTATATGAGAGGGTTTTGTAAGAAGAAAGACTGGAGAAATATCAAAAGTAAACAGTAACAAAAATAACCACAATAAGTTAAAACAAACAAACAAATAAACAAAAGACTTTGGGATTAGCCTCAGCTTTGAGGCTTCATTCTGAGGTTTGTGGTATAAGCAAACTTACCTATTATTTCTCTGTAGCTTTCCTCCTTGCAAATTCAGGGTAATTATTAATACATATTTTTTTGTCGAGAAGGTCTGCTGGGATTTTATCCATAAAGATTGTAATGTGCCACCTGGTGCTTAGTGTAGTCACTGAATTGTGTTATTATTGTTTCAAAACGTTTCTAAGTTTCTTTGAGAGTTTCATGCTTGTGTCCAATGCATTTTGGTCACACCCATCCCTGCTCTCTCTTTCCAGCTCCTCTCAGACCCCACCACCATTACCCCTCCTCTCATATCCTCTTCTCTTCTCTTTAAAATCCACTGAGTTGAATTTATGCTGCTCACATACACATGAGTGTAAAACCATCCACTGGAATATGAATAGCCTGCTGGGGCTATATTCCTGAGAAAAGCTGACTCTCCCTCCATGAGCAGCAATCGCTGTTCAATTATGCCTCCTAAGCCCCTCTGCTATTCATGCTGGGATGTTTGATTCAGTCATGTACAGGATTTGTTTGGGCAGTCATGCCTTCTGTGATCACATGCGTACAATGGTCCTGCTATTAACTGCAGACTGTCAAAGTCCTTCTACTACATCACATTTGCATGTGATATAGAAACCCAGAGATTCAGAGTTAGTAGAGATGGGATTGGGAAACATAGGTAATCTCAAAGTATATTGAATAATTAATACTTATTCTTGATCCCTTCTGTGTTCATGGCACTTCCTATGTGACTTATAAGAATCATTCCATTTCCACGGGAAAAGTTGTATTTCCTGTACTTACTTTACTTTACCATCTGTCTACTTTCACCAAAGTATCTTAGCAAGTATGAGGTAATGGGAAGCTGGAACAGCACCCGTGGAATTGTATATATGGCTGTCTAACTTCTAATCCATGTGGCCAGTGGTACTTGCTATCACCATTGTCCTTGGAGGCAGATGAGAGACACAAAGCTAAGCCAGACTCACAAAACTTTAGACTGAAGCACAGTCATCTCTGAACCCAACTTAGATCAGAAACTTCCTCACACACAATCAAGATATAAATGCTCATTGCTATCTGACAATGAGACGTTGTCTCACAGCAGTGTTTGGTTGGCATGGAAACAAAGGTTTAAGGATGATCTTTTAAAGAAATAAAAATAAATTGAAAGTTAGATTTTAAAGGAAAGACAGGACTTTTTTTTGGCAGAGGCTATTAAGAGTATTACAGAAGTAGTAACACCAAGCACAGAAATTCCAAGTTGTGTGGAGCTTAGAGCTCTGAGGGATGAAGGACTGGGGCACTTCTCGCCATTTTGGCATTTGGGTTGTGTCAGGAGCAAATCATCTAAGGTTGGTGAAGAAAACATGGAAAAGAGAGTGAACACAAAAATTTTAAGACCTCAGGGTGATGTTTAGTGTATTAAACAATAAGTGAAAAATATGTTGAATTATTTACTAATTTATTTATGAGTTAGTAGAGATGCCAGCTTTTCTAAGCATTGACTATTCATTTTTAGAGGGATTAGAACAAATAACATCTATTGCTGTGGGACAACGGTCTTTTATCCTGTCACTTGTATTATTTTAATAAAACACTGATTTGTCAGTAGCCAGGCAGGAAGTATAGGCAGGACGAGCAGGTAAGAAGTATAGGCAGGGCTACAAGAACAAGAACATTCTGGGAAAAGGAAAGAGTCAGTCTATAGTCCTCATCTGACACAGAGGAAGCAAGATGAGAATGTCTTGCTGATGAAAGGTACCAAGTCACATGACTAACACAGACAAGAATTACAAGCTAATATTAGTTATAAGAGTTAATAAGAAGCCTTGTAGAAGGAGCTGTGGGCTATGTTCCTGCCACCTGGCCTCCGGCTGCCTGGCTAGCTTATACCCCGAAATAACAACACACAAATTGTATTCTTTTTAAACACTGCCTGGCCCATTAATTCTAGCCTCTTATTGGCTAATACATCTTGATTAACCCATTTCTAATAATCTGTGTAGCACCACGAGGTGGTGGCTTACCAGGAAAGATTCTAGCCTACATCTGTCTTGGGTAGGAGAATCATGGCAACTGCCTCACTTCCCTTCTTTCCAGCATTCTGTTCTGTCTAATCCACCTATCTAAATCCTGCCCTATCAAAAAGCAAGGCAGTTTCTTTATTAACCAATGAAAGTAGCACATAGACAGATGACCCTCCTCCATCAAAGCCTGAGTTAATAGACCAACCAGTTCATAATTAATGTAGACCTCTGTGTGTTTCTTTGGGGATGAATAGCTGCGGGAACCTCTGTCAACAATCTATGGTCCCTTTAAGCTGTAATGGGCCTTATTTTTATGACACAGTATCTTTAAGCTGCATGAAAATATCCCCGTGGTATTCTGTGCTATAGGGCTTACCAATGGCAACTAAATATACCTTATAGACCCTAAGAGGGAGTACTATTATTTTTCTGTGGCTGTGAATAGATCCTTAGTGAAAGCAAGTTAAAGAAGGAAGTGCCTATTTTGGCTCATGGTGGGAAAGGTATGGCAGCAGGAGATGAGGCAGATGGTCCCAATGTGATCCTCACTGCACCAATAGCTAGAAAGTGGAGAGAGATGGATTCTAGTACCCAGATAACATTCTTTTCACTCAGTCCAGGATCTCAGCCTGGGCCTGCCCACCCACCTCTAACATCCCACCAAGAAATTCTCTCACAGACATGCCACAAGGCTTAGTTCTATGGTTATTTTAAACCTCATTAAGCTGATGCTTCAGATTAACCAGTACTGAGCATCTAATTACTAGAAAGCTGATTCTCAGCCCCTCTGCCACCCCACAACTCTGGGGATGTTTGAGTTGAAACCGTGTGTGACTCTCAACATTTGTTTTTGGAGATGTTTGCACAGAACCCAAAATTTGCAAGTTTGGGTTGCAAAAAATTTGGGAAGCTGTATGACACCTCTTTCAGGGCTTTGCATGATCACCTGATCATACTTTAGGAGTAGAACTCTTTGAGTTCTGGTCTACAGATCACTTGTTTTCATCTGGGTCCTCAGGGGAGGGTTCTGTAGATCACTGTTCTGACAACTGCTTTTGCAGTAGCACTGTCATCAGGAGGCTATGCTGTATTAACTCTCATTCTGACAAACAGAACTGGCTCATTCCCTAGCTATTTCCATGTATAACAGGCACCTTGTCAGCCAGCATCTCTCAAACTTTTGTTTAGACTTTCACTCACCAACAAAAAGTTTACTCAAGACCTCATTTGGCAAATTTCAAAAGGAGGAAAGCACTCCTTGTTCAATTGTGAGGGGATGTCATTGTAGGAGCAAATGTCTTAATGGGATAAACACTTCACCAGTATTACAGCAACGTCATCAGGCAGGAGTGATCCATAAGCTTTCCATGTTTTCCTTACAAATTATGTATCACTCAAAGTCTGGTATTTGAAAATAATAATCAAGCTAGCCAGACAACATGTTTACTAACAGACAAGGTAGATGAATTTATATTCTGTGGGCAGGAGAGATGGCCAGTGATTAAGAGCACTGGCTGATCTTCCAGAGAACTTAGGCTTGATTCCCAGTACTAACTTGGCAGCCCACACCTTTTGTAGCTCCAGTTCCAGGGCTCTGATGCCTTCTTTTGGCCTCCACAGACATTGAATGATGTGGTATATAGACATACATGTAGGCAAAAATACCTATGCATGTAAAATAAAAATAAATGTCTTAAAATATTCTATTCTAGAAATCTTAAAATTTACTTAATGCACTGCATCCATGAGCTCATAGCAGTTGTAGTCATCTTCACATAATCAAGTCAGTCAATATTCCAGCATGGAATGTGTCTTAGTTAGGGTTACTATTGCTATTGCTGGGATGAAACACTAAGACCAAAGCAACTAGGAGAGGAAAGGGTTTATTTGGCTTATACTTCCACATTGCTGTTCATCATCAAAGGAAGTTAGGGAGCAGTCAAAGGTCTCATATGAATGAACCTGAAGGATGAGAATGGGCCCCCACAAACCTAGATTACTGATGGGGGGAGAGTCTTCTGTTTTGTGTTAATTTCATTGGTTAAATAAAGAGACTGCCTTGGCCCTTTAATAGGACATAAAATTAGGTAGGTGGAGTAAACAGAACAGAATGCTGGGAGAAAGAAGCTGAGTCAGGAGTTGCCATGATTCTCCCGCTCCAGACAGACGCAGGTTAAGATCTTCCATGGTAAGCCACCTAGTGGGCTACACAGATTATTAGAAATGGGATAGATCAACATGTAAGAACTAGCCAATAAGAGGCTGGAACTAATGGGCCAGGCAGTGTTTAAAAGAATACAGTTTCCATGTAATTATTTTGGGGCATAAGCCATGCAGGTGGCAGGGTGCCTGGGACGCAGGCCCGCCGCTCCCTCAACAGATTACAAGACACAAGTACCATCACCAGATGTGGGGCATCAGTAGAGTGCCCGGACTGGAAACAATTACAGCTAATCACAGTTCCACCAGTGCCCAAGTGCAGGGTCTGGAGTGTTCCACCCAGACACTGAGTTACAAACAGCCAGTCTGGTCCTATACCTTGATAAACAACTTTGGTATCAGTGGGTCTTATTTTCTCAGCAGATTATTTAAAGTCAGGTATAGGGACTAAGGGGACTCAGTAAAAATATTTACCCAAACCTAACATGCTTTCTGTTAAAACAGTTTTTTTTTTATTGTATCACAGATACCATATAATACAAATATTTAATGCTTATTTTAGTATGGACATGAAAGTGCCATAATACTAGATCCAAGTATTATGTATTAAGTATTAATCAAGGTTATGAACTTATCTACTGCCTCTGAAAGACTCTGTATATGTTTAGATATATTTTTGTTACATTTATTTATGTATTCATGTGTATGTATGTGCATGTGTGCATAGATAAAAATCAACTTAAGTATCTAGTCTTTGCTCCCATTCTGTGGGTCCTGTCATTGGGATTGAACTTAAACCATTAGTAGCTTGCCTGTTACTAAGAATTCTTAACATGATACTTCGCAAAAATTCTAGTATATAAAATACTGTATTACTAAATATAGAATCATAATGAATAAATTTCCTACAACATATTAATTTAAAATAATTGAATCTTTGTATACATGCCAATAACTGAATAACTGTACATTAATAAAGTTGTCCTCGAGAAAGAGAAAGAAGAGACTGTTACCAACTGCTCATCAAACAATAAGAATTTTGGTAGGCATTGTTACACAGTATTATGTTTGGTCTTCTCATTAGTTCATTAGACTTTCATTAGTTAATTAATATGATAGAAAGTTAGAATCTGAGAAAGCTAATGAATTTGATTGAGTTTACACAACAGTGAAGCTTAGATTTGAACTAGTATCTTGACATCTCAAAGGCTGTTGGTTTTATGTTGCCTTTTATAGGTTGCAGAAATCCCTCCCCAGTTCTTAGGATATGCTTTGTGCACTTTCTTACCCTAGGCTGATGAACTTTGTCCTCACTGTGCCCTTTTTTTGGGTCTATGGTAGTAAAGCTGCAGTGTTAGCAGAGATATTTTCACTAAGGCTTAGCACAAGGCAGGGGCATGAGAGCTTTCTTGAAATACAATTTACTAATTCCAGATTCTTGATCTGATAATGCATAAGTGATTTTTCCTCATATTCTTTAATTTTTTTTAAGTTAAATAAATTTAAAATCATGAACTAATCCTTTGGAAAGTGGACCAACAAGAGGAATATGTAGTTTCCTGGGTTGTGATGCAGTTTCAAAGCTCGCAATTCCATGTTTCATCTCCCCTAACCTCACAGGACTGTCTACCCAGGAATACCACTGGAGGGTCTCAGCATTTCTGAGAACAGACTGTTCACCCACGGACAAGAGACAGTTCATAATAGAAGTTGCATCGTTAGCTGGATTGCCCGTGGAGCCTGGTGCTGTGTGGAGGACACAACAGAGAAGATAGGTGGAAACCAAAATCTTGCTCCTGTGAACTTAGCACCAGGAAGCCTTCAGAGTAATTTATGTGTAAGTCACTATAATTACATATGTTCATACATATTCATTCACATGGTTCCAATTTCAGAGAAGAAAGAATTAATAAGTTGATTAATAATTTGTTGGTATTTCATTTACCTGGCTCTCCAAGCTTCTTGTAAAGGTCTTGTGTCAATTTTCACGCATATGGTCCAGTCAATGACCTTGCCCAAGCATAGATTTACTGCTGTTGGGGTGATTTAGCCATTCATTTATTCATTTAAAAAGTGTCCCTATTATCTCTATACACTCTGCTTGGTAGAACAGGCACTGGGCTGATCAGTAATTGGATTGTCAACCTGGGAGTAATCTGCTTGCGGAGGTACCACTTCCAGGACAGCATGGCCAAGCACTAAAGGTGTTCATCACAGGCTGGAGTTCCTGCACTCATTTCTCAGAGATGGAGAAACCTGAGCTGCTTTTGGAAGTGAGGCTGAGAGTTGTCTGATGATACATGGAAAACATTGCAGCTGGAGTACAGCAACGAGCAGGGCTCGGGTCCCAGAAATTCTGTGAGTATAAGAAACTTATTAACAAATCACAGGCATCGATAAGTCAAAAGTTCCCCTGCTACCAGCCATCAGAGGTAGTCTGAGTGCAAGCATGTGCTGTATGCTCATCAGCCACATTGGATGGGAAAGCTGTAAGAGGTGACCCCACATTGCCCTGTGGGCTCCAACTCTACTAATAGACTCTGCCATACTGCCTGTCTATGTTGTTAGTAACTCCTCTAATAAATACCTTACCCTAAAGGACAATCTGCCTCAGTATCCCCCTTTAATCTTAGACTTCATTGATGTGGGAGTGTCATATCAATCTGTTGATTTCATTGGCTGAGCAATAAAAGAAACTGCTTGGCTGGCCCTGATAGGTTAGAACATAGATGGGAGGAGGAAACAGAATAGGATGCTGGGCGGAAGAGGAAGTGAGGTCAGACTCTGCTCTGCTCCTGAACAGTCTAGACAGCTCTGCTGTGGAGCAGAGACACCATGCTCCGCTCTCCCAGGCAACTCCAACTCAGGATGGACCTAGGCTAGAATCTTCCCGGTAAGAGCACCTTGGGGTGCTTACACACATCATTAGAAATGGGCTAGTCCAGGTGCGAGAATTAGCCTGTAAGGGCTAGAGTTCATGGGCCAAGCAGTTCTTTAAATGAATACAGTTTGTGTGTTGTTATTTCGGGCATAAACTAGCCAAGCGGCCGGGGTGTTGGGGACGCAGCCCCGCCGCCGCTCCTATTTCAACACTTCATGATAGGGAATAGGTAAAGTAGTTGAGAAATAGGATCCATTCTCTGGTGTGTGTGTGTGTGTGTGTGTGTGTGTGTGTGTGTGTTATATAGTAAATGGTCTTTTGTGATATATTAAGGAATGATAGTTTATCTCTCTTAAAATCTAGTATTAAGGTATGGGAAGACTATAAAGCTAGGTTACATAGAGGTTTTCATCTTGTAAAGAATACTCAGGCACTTCTGTAGAAAACAGACTCCATTTAGCACAGAATATGGGCAAATTATAGAGACAGAGAGATAGAGCAATAAACACAAGGAAAGATGCAGCTGACTTCTTCAGATTAGAGTGAAATGGAAGTTAAGGATAGACAGATATGAGGCAGACAGAAGTACTGCACCTTTTGGATATCACAGTATGTTAAGAAGAGGTTCAATGTAAAGAAGGTTCTATTTAGGCAACCGGAGGATACCATGCTATTTATAAGGAAAACATGATGACAAGAAAAGGTCTGGGAGTACATACATATCAATTAGTTTAAAGATATTTTAAATTTTAGAAGTCTTCAAATTCATGCAGAAGTCCTTCTGTCAAACTTGGGTACCTAACATCCAAGAGTTAATCCATTCTTCCATCTGTGATGGCACTGTCTCCTGGCCTCTGACCTATGGCCATGCCTTTGCGTCTCCTTAGGGTGCTACATCTTCCCATATTTTGTTCCTCAGCAGACATGCTCTCATTTCTCTTTCAATGGCCATTTCCATAGAGGTTTACCCATGGAATCTCCTATCTTCTCATTCTTCCATGGTAGACATCTTTATACTCATTCTCATTTTCCTAAAGAACTAAGTCTTACTTCTCCCCCCATCCTTTATACATCAAACTGTCATGGTATACACACATATTTGTCTTTCTGAGGATAGGGATAGCCCTTATATTATCCACCTTTCTAACTTTAGATCATAAATGGCATACAAATATATTTATATACCCCATTAAACAGCTCTTCTCTGTCCTCAAACTTCTTTCTTACTCAGCTTTTCTATTCTTACATGATATGGAAACATAGTTTTGTCTGTAAGAGACCATGGGATTATATAGTATTATCATAGTATATAATTCAAATGTCAACCCATCAGAGGAGTGACTCTGATGGAGGTTAACCCTGTCCAGATAAGGCCTGCAGGACATCAACTCTGAAAACTGTTGCTCAATTTTGCTAAAGCAGCATGGTGTCTCCGCTCCCCAGTACCTGCCTTGTAGTGTGTAATCTCTTGTGATATGCATATGTAATCTCATGATTACATCTTAGTCTTACAAGAGCATATATCTGTTGGTGGTCAGGAGAATGACTTTTTATTTAGATATCTAATTTTTAATATAGAATATATGCTTCATAACTAGATCTATTTGTTCCATAAAGGAGTATAGACACTCAAAAGCCTGCTTTGTTCCTTTTCTCTCAGACTAACTGCACACAATTAGCTCACTTTTACCTTAGAGAAAGTTCAAACTAGACTAAAGGCTTTTTGTAAATAGATCATGAGTTTAAAACTTTACAACTGTGCACAAGGTCAGAGTCACAGGTGTCCAATCAAGCTGCAACACAAAGCACCCTAAGAAAAGCATGCCAATTCTTCGCTTGCCACTCTGCTGACAATAGACCTATGTCTCAAAATTTGTCACTGGGAACTGTGCATGCCCCCTGGTCTGGTCACAGTTAAGTTCCTATAACCTTGGAACCTTATTTTGCCATGGCAATGAATGGCTCAGCTCCTTATTCGCTTACCCTAGGAATATGATTTTGACCAATGACAGGTGATTTCGCTTCAAGGCTCCTGTGAGAAAGAGAGTTTTTGGGAGAGAGGAGAAGAAGCTAGGGAAAGAAGCTAGAAGGAATTAGAAGTAGGACAGGAAAATTAAAATAGGAACAAAAGAATAGAGTCTTGTTTAGAACAGACATGTGAGAGCATTCATTTGCCTTCAGATAATCTAAGAAAAAAGTCTTTTTCCATTGCTTTTGTGTTCCAGTTGGAATGCTGAAGAGAGACTTGGGGCTGGTCCCCAAAAGGCCCTCATTACTAGTCCAAGATGCCAAGACCTATAGCTGAACTTTGGCTATCTGCACAGTGGCTCTAAGCTTTGGAAATGGTGTAGAGTTCAGTCCTGCTTCTTACAGAGGATCTGCAGAATTCTAAGAGAGACACTGTCAGAAGATTTCTTTTTTCTAGTTCCCTGTTTGGCAAGGACATGCAGTGACAACATGCAGGAAAAGAGGGAGGAATGGAGGGAACTCAAGCAGTGTATCTCTGCCCCTGACCAGTCTCAGGACTGGCATCACTTGGATGAATTTTAAAGTAGAAGACTAGAGAACTATGAGTTGGATTTCTAGTCTTTCTTAGTTATACCTTGGTATCCACAGCATCTCATGAAGATACGCTCACAAAAGCATTTCTTCTTTTCAATTGATTTTTATTGATTCTCCCCTCCTTGCCTCTCCCACAAAGGCATTTCTAAGCAAAACCCTCTGGGTCCCATGTTAGAGCCAACTTAGCTGACTATAGCAATTTGAGCCTGCAACAAAGGCAAGACTTGGGTGCTCTGTGCTAATGATTAAAGACTCAGTTATCTTTTTGGTACTGTGACAAATCATGCAAGAAAGACAACTTAACCAAGACAGGCTCATCAAAATGAGCTTATGGTACCAAGATTTCAGCTCATGGTTGGCTGGATCCATTATGAATGGGCCAATGGTTGGGCAGAGCATCATGGTGAAAAGCGATGATGGAGCAGAGCTGTCCACCCCATGCCAGCTGGGAGAGAAGACGAGAAACATGAATGTGAACACATGCCTGTGGTAGTGGGCTTCTTTCTTTTCCGTTTGCTTCATGTGGGCCCTTTGCCTACATTAAGGCTGAGTCTTCCCTTTCCTTGTTAACACTCTCTGGAAATGCATGCATGCACACATACATACATACATACACACACACACTCACTCACACACTCACTCACACACACACACGCACACTCACACACACCTCCTAGCTTCTCAATACAGTCAAGTTGATAATCAAGCTTGTCTCTTTCAGACTTTGCAATGATCCTTTGGTTGGATGACAGGAGGCTCTAAATTTACCCATGATCACATTGTACCACAAAGGCAAGAAGTCTGCCCTGTCAACCATTCTCACAGTGGAGTTTAGATTTGGGGTAGTGTTAGAACCTCTGACCGTGGGGCTTTAGTTGTTATTTAATCTGTGTTCCAGTTTACCTCCAGTTATGTCCATTTCTTTTAGCTTGGTCTCACAATTAATCTTCATTTCTCAATCTGTTTTTATCAGTCTCTACCAATAACCCCATTTCCTCTTTTTTTTTTTGAGATGAATATGTTCCTGTGGTTTCTATTCTTATGCTTTTTGTCTGGGTGTCCCTCAGATTGCCACCTTCCCACACTGCTTCAAAAGGTTAACAATGCTTAGTGCCAAAGCTCTAATCTTGGCTTCGGGCTTATCTCCTTCTGTTTTCCTGGTTTTAACCTCTGAACTTCTCCCAACCAGCTCTGTACAGGGCTGGTCAGTGGCTGTGTTAGTTTATATTGGATGCTATTAGTCCTTGGATGCAGTTTCTGCTTGTTTTCTCTTTCCTGCTGCAGGAGCCCCTAGCAGTCAGAGCAGCCAGCATCAACACTGGCTTCTCTTTCCGTACACAATGGTCACCATTTGCTGCCGATTCATTTATTACCCTAGAGTTTATAAAGAGAGAGAAGAGGGATTTGTTCTGGAATAGAGCCAGGGAAGCTGAGCTTGTCACTTGCTCATTCCCGAGTTGTACTGTGTGGAAGCAAGGCCAGTTGGCTTAGGGAAGAGATAGAGAGCATCCAAATGACAGCAGAACCTTTGGGATTCCATTAAAGGAGGTATGCAGGGACAATAGGAACCATGTAATTGGATTTTTCCCTGTCGCACCAGCCAGATCCCAAATCACGACGCTTAGACTTACTATTAATTATGAAAACTTGACCCATAGCTTAGGGTTGTTTATAACTAGCCTTTAGAATTTAAATTAACCCATTTCTCTTAATCTATTTGCTGCCTTGAGGGTTGTTTATCTCATCTATGAAATGTCCATCCTGTATTCCTCCTTTCTCTGTGTCTCCACAGGGCTCTTCCTTTCTTCTCGGTGTCCTCCCTGCCCCCCAAATCCTGCCTAGCTATTGGCCATTCAGATTTTTATTAAGCCAATTCAAGTGACACATCTTCACAGAGATTCTAAAAAAATATTTTACAACAGAAGTGGAGGTGGTTTAATGCAGAAAAAGAGGGACTCAGAGTGGCAGACATGTGGATGAGCTGTGCTTGAGATGTATTTGCTGAGATCACACCAAGAATCAGCATCACAGGCTCTTAGAAGCTCGTAATTGGCAGTTAGATAAACCCACTGGGGAAAGGTGGGCAGCCTGAAGGAATGAGGAGGCAATGTCAGACAATGGTTTATACTTCCCCACAGAGACAACTAGTACCATTGCATTGTGGCCCAGGGTGGCAGGACTTTCAAAATTTCTAAATGCAGTCAAATGACTATAATTGTTATACAACACAGAAAAAAATTCTCAAAACATATCCAAGGACTAGTGACAGACTCCAATCTAAGGGGTGCATTTTGTATTTTGAAACACAAGATAACTGAGCCAAGTAGAGCAAATGGGCTTCTCTAAGCTCTAATGGTTGATTCATAGAAGGGAAAAGATGGCTCTGTGTTTTCTTTTCCTCCCTCCCTCCCTCCCTCCCTCCCTCCCTCCCTCCCTCCCTCCCTCCCTCTCTTCTCCTTTCCTTCTTTCTACTCTTCTTTCTTCTTCCTTCCTTCTCTCTTATCTATCTATCTATCTATCTATCTATCTATCTATCTATCTATCTATCAATCTATCTTTCTTTCTCCTTCCCTATGACACTGTAGAAATGTGGGCAGGAAGTTCTCTACCCTTCGTCAATCAAAGGGCCTATACAAATGCTGAAGGAATCATTTCTCTGACTTGGTTGGTTCCTCTCCTATATGTTCAGTGCAGAGAAAGTAGGAAGAGTTCTGGGTTGCAGTGCAGTCCTGGATTAGCCACTAACTTAGCCCACAGCATCAGAAGACTCCTGTCTCTTTGGATCTAATCGTGTTTATACAATGAGCCTGTCAACATAAGGAACTTTAGATGTTCTTACAAGAATAACATGCATGAACCCAGGCTTGCTTTAAACACCTTTGGAAGACCCCACTTCATGGTCATTTCAGCCCTGATTTCTTTCTCCTGTTCTGTTCTCATTCCCATTCATCCTCTAAGAATCTGTACCCACATCCTGAGTCCCTGTGTGTTTAAGCTGTTCATTATTCATATACAGTGCTGGCGTCTGCCTTCTATTACGTATTGTGAGATTACTCCCAAATCTCTTTTACTCTGAAAACCACACTCCCCAGGTAAGCCCAGTAAATATTGAAACAGGGTAAATACTCTTCTATATATGCAGAAGCTTAAATTGAAAGACTTTGTGAAAAATATGAAAATAATAGAACAAAATGAAGTGGCCAGTTACAAAACAAATACACCTAAGCCAATGCTTTCCTTTAGATTACCCATAACCAATATGTATAAACTTTTCTAGAGTTTTATAGATACATGACTGAATACCTTTTCTAAATAATAAAAAATTACTGTACCCACTACATTTACATAGTGTTGATGGATCTATAAAGGCATTTGGTTCTTTATCACAACTTTTTGGGGAAGGAAGTAAAAAAAGTCAATATTATATAAGATCCTCCAGGAGAGACTAGGTTTGTTGAATGACATCTCTTATTCAAGGTCACCACCCCTGTTTAAGTAATGCACCTTAAAGATTTTCACTATGAAAAAAGATCCAAAACCCAGGTCAATCACATGCAGGCAGAATGGTGACCCACACAGAGAAGAGCTGACCCTGGAGGACTTGCTCTCGGTGCTCTTTCATCCACCCACCTACTATTCACAACCAATTCTTACAGCTGAGAGCAGACGAATAAAAGAGTAGCAGCTACGAGGGAGAGGACTGGAGGTCAGTGTGAAAAGCAGTCCACACAGGGGAACGATGTTCTAAAATTGAAACCGATATTAGCACATTTGAGGTAAGGCCTCCAAACAGCCAAGGGAGGCTGAAGTGTTTGAGGGGAGAAGAACTCAAGGACTTGGAGTTCCCCAGGTTCTACTTTTCTTGGAGTTTTGTCTGCTCTGCCTGGAGACCATTCACCATACTGCTGGTGAAAAGAAAGGAAAATCCAACAGACTTTTCCACTGGGTGGTTGTTGAGTGGCGGTGGTGCTGGGGTTTAAGCAGAGAACATTAGTTTGATTATGGAGTTGACCCTTGAGCTGTTTAGAAATAAGATCAAGGGGATGCACTGAACATGCTGGAAAATTAGTTATGGATGACTACTCTTTTCATAACTAATTTTAATAAACAGAGTAGAAATATCATTCTAAATGAGAAGATTGGTCTATGGTGCCAAGAATCACTTGTTTTATAGAGAGAAGTTCATGACACAGGTAAGGCAGTACAGTGGGAGTAATGTGGCTCAGGGCAAAGGAGAGGCTAGAGCTGCAATGAAGGGTTGGATCGGGAAGAACTGGACACTAGCAAGGCCCACTGGGAGAGCTTAGTGAAAGGATTGCTAACTTACTTGTTTGAGAAAGGATGCTTGATGTGTTTTCTCATTTCCTGTCTTCCTGCTTCTCAGCCTCTCCCAGGGCTATCTAATCTCTTTAGGCAGCAAGCACCTTTGCCAGTGTCTCTGTCTTTTTAAATGTAAACCAAGCAGTTGGGTGCTCACATCAGCCATCTTCTTTGATGAAACTTGTAAACTAAGCTAATTGTCCCCTTCCTTATACTTCTTTGCAAAGCCCTGGGTGCATGTCCCAGACTGTGTTCCCCTTCTCTTCTTCCTATGGACCAATTGTAGTTCTTTGAACTCTATAGTCCTCATTGTGTGGGGCACTCCTGCTTCCAGGGAACATACCCTTATGTGGCAATCATTTGTTGCTTGATGCAAACAAATCCTGGCACAACTTTAGAACCCGTGGTAAGGATTCACTAGTGCTGAGAATGCAGAAGGAGCAACAGCTACAGAGAGGCTGAAGATGGAGAGAGGGGAAGGATGCTGCTGCTGCTGCTAAACAATGTGCACTCTTGAGTGGGAGCTGGACTTCCTGCTCTACTGGAGGATGTTAGAGACAAATCAACTGGAAGGAAGGAGGACAATGGGAGAAGATCAGGTGCTTCTGATGGAACAGTAAGGTCCATAGGGCATAGAACAAGAGAGGGAGGTGATGTGGGATTTCCCTCTGTATGCTTTGAATATGTCTTGTTGATGAATAAAGCTGCTTTGGTCATATAGCAGGGCAGAATAGAGCCAGGTGGGAAGATTAAGTTGAATGCTGGGAGAAAGTAGGCAGAGTCAGGGAGACACCATGTATCCTTTATAGGAGACAAACAAGCCGGAAGATTAGCAGTAAATCATGAGCCTCAGGGTAAAACATAATGAAAATGGGTTAATTTAAGATGAACGAGCTACCTAAAAATATATTTAAGCTCTTGACCAAACAATGTTAGAAATAATAGTTTCTGTGAGATTATTTCAGGTCTGGGAGACCAGAAATGAAGGAGCAGCCTCCAACAACAGGGAGTGTATTGGGAATATTGCCAGATGCAGAAGATGAGTCAATAAACTACTTCTGTTAGTCTTGAGCTTCAGACACCTTGTTGCCTGCCAGTGCTCTCATAGCCTTCAAAGGATTTTTGATTATGGTTCAGATTGGATATAGAAATGCAAAATAAATAAGCTTGTTGTTTGGCAAGTGGTTTTTGTTTTTTAACTTTTGACATTGTAACATGATGTCATCTGAGCCACATTCATAGCTATACTGGGACACATGGAACCCTTAGGCTACAGGTTAGTCTTGCATAGTACACCAGTCCTAATAGCCTATAGACTTCCACTGAGGTACTTAATGTCTTTTAAAAATATTACAGAATTGGGTTAGAAGAGGTGAGTGAGGATAGTGCCATAGTGAGGTGCTTGCCTTGCAAACATAAGGTCCTGAATTCCTGAATTTGAGTCTCAGAATCCATGAAAAAAAAAGCTGAGTATGGTATAACCTACCTGTAATACCACTTCAGGAGGTAGAGCAGGCATATCCCTGGGGTTCACTGGCCATCCAGTTTAGTCTACCTGGAAATTGCTAGGGCGATGAGAATCCTGTTTCAAAAACCTAGGTGATGAAACCTGGGGAAGAACACCTGAGAATGTCCTCTGGCTTCACATATGTGAGCACACATATGTATGCAACATCCAACATGCATTCATATTTACACATACACACACAGACACACATACATGTAGTGATATCAGCGAGCGGGGTGGGGGCTGCATCCCAGGCACCCGGCCGCCCACATGGCTAGCTTATGCCCGAAATAATTACATGGAAACTGTATTCTTTTAAACACTGCCTGGCCCGTTATCTGTAGCCTCTTATTGGCTAGCTCTTACATATTAATCTAACCCATTTTTAATAATCTGTGTAGCTCCATGAGATGCGCTTACCAGGAAAGATCTTAACCTGCGTCTGTCTGGAATGGGAGAATCATGGCGACTCCTGACTCAGCTTCTTTCTCCCAGCATCCTGTTCTGTTTTCTCTGCCTACCTAAAGGTTGGCCTATCAAATGGGCCTAGGCAGTTTCTTTATTAGTAAGAAATCACTCCCACATCACACACAGGCACACACACACTCTTGAGAGATTCTGAAGTGCACAACACTATACTTAGTGTTTCCATCTCTAGTCTTCCACACTCCCATTCCACATTTAATCCTTTAGCCAGTTACCTTTCTAAAACACAGACTGAACGGTATTTTCCCTACATCCAAAACCAGCTGCGGCTCCCTGTCACACCCTTTGCCTTCCATTATCAGTTTTGCTTACTCCCTGTCATGCCACATCTTGATTATGGTGTTAACCTTCATGTGAGGCCCCTTGATTTCATTTTTGTCTCATCTTCTGTCCTCCTGAAAGGAGGGTCTTCCTTTAATACTGAGCTATCTTTCTGGGTCACTCACTTACTTGCCAGTGTTGGCTGCCTACTCTCGTGTGGCATTCCTCTGCCTGGCCACTTATACCCTTCCATGCAGCGCCCTGCCATCCTCCATCTTTCCTCCGCAGTGTCCTGCCTTCCATCTCAGAGCCACTGTCTTTCCTTCCCTTTATTTATTCCTTATCTCCTCTGTCTTTCTTCTGATTTTCCCCTCCTTTTTCCTTTGCACAGAAAATCCTGCACCAGTTTCAAGCTCATTGGCTGCCCAATGTTTCCCCTGCTAGTCCGTCCTTCCCCAAGCCTTGCCATTTTAGGGGTGTGTTCATGACAATTGTGACTTCCGTTCTTCATCACTGGCCTCATTTGGGTTCTGCTATCAATGACATCTACCAGTAGATATTTGATAAGCCTCTGGTGTTCAGACACTCATAGACAGAAAGTAAGGCAGATTGCATGGGACACAGCAATTCCATCAGTTCTTTTCCTCTTTCATCTCAGAAAGGGAACGACACAAGAAGACTGCAGTAACTACATGTGTAGTAATTTTATTCTGCCAGCTGCTGTCTCAGAAAATGCTCTACTTCAAGGGTATCCAACCAGTACAAAGAAAGGCAGTAGAATATGGTAATGTATTTATTCATTTGGTCAGTCATCCATGCTCCTTTGAATTTAAGATCATGAAGCCAATTGCCCTAGTACTGTTTCCTGAATAATTCATAATTTCCCCACTGATCTGAAATAACTTTTTATCATATCCTAACATCTGTTTTGTCCTGGAGTGATATTTTCTTCAATATGCTCTTCAATAGCATTCCGAATTGTTTTAATATTTGTTAGAGAAACATTTCTTTAGTTTTTCTTATTAAAAAAAATTCTTGCTTAAATTCAGCCATCATTTTTCAGCAAGGGGGGAAATCCCATACTGTGCTCTGGTAATCGTGGTGCAGCTATTATCCCTGTCTTGAATCATTCTTTCTGAGAGAGAGGCTTATGAGACTCAGGGAGTTGATGCCACTAAATGGACTCAGGAGTTAGAAATGTCATGAAAACCATCTCCAAGGTCATACACAGAGTTCCAATCACAGGGAGAAGAGGCCACTGTGGTGGTGCAATCTGCAATGCAGGCAGAAGGGGCCACTGTGGTGATGAAATCTGCAGTGCAGGGAGAAGCAATCTGGTGGAGAGAACTGCATTACAGGAAAAACGGGCCCCTCAAATCTGCAAGACAGGGAAGAGGATGTTTCTCTGGTGGAGCTACCCGCAAGTTGGGTAGGAAAGTCAAGAGCTGCAGCATTTGTGAGTTGTTACTCACACTTGGGGGGACAGCTCAGTGAGGCAGCTGCTTGAGTCAATCATGTTAAGCTCCTGTGCAGAACTGCAATGAACTTACCAGGTCATCCTGGTAGACATGGGTGGAGTAATTTCTTTGGCTTGTAACCAGATTCTGGGATGAGGAAGCCTCTAATTAGGTCTTCCCAGGAATTGTCGTACTTCACTAAGTTTCAAGACTCCATTGGAACTTGATTGGACTTTTATAAATACTGTACATTAATTTGAGAGAGAATGGACACCATCACTAATTACAGTAGTAGTGTTATAAACCAGTTTCATTTGGTGTTTATTCAAAATTTCTTTTTGTTTATTCTTGCACAAAGTAAAATATGGACAACAGGATCTGTAGTAGCAGGATATTTTGGGGGAGACTATCAGACAGCCCTGCAGAGCCCTTCATGCAGAGCCGCACACATTATGCAATCACCAGGGATCAGCAAGTATGGACACCTTTGTGGGTGAGGATAAAAGTCATGGCCATCCTTATTGCAACGGATGGTGGCTCACAAATTATGAGAATTTGTTTTTCCGGTTATGAAGGCTGGAAATCCAAGGACACTTGTTAACATTTTCAGTTAGCCACCGTAGTGTGGGGTTCTCTTACAATGTAGACTGCTGACTAATTGTCCCCTCACATGGTGACTATAGAGCAAGCTAGATCTCTTCGTTTTGTAAGAACATTGTAGTGGTGGGTTCTAATTATCCTCGGTGATGACTTAGAATCTCCTGGGAAGAGAGCCTTGATGAAGCTCTCTTAGCTACAAGTTCTCAGCCAAGGATCTGCTACACCAGCTTGGCCTGTAGTCACACGTGTGGTGAGATTGTCTTTTAAAAAATTATTTCATTAAACTATACATTTTCTCTGCTCCCCTCCTTTTCTCTCCCCCTCCCATTCAACCCTCTCCCAATGCCCCCATGCTTCCAATTTACTCAGGAGATCTTGTCTTTTTCCATTTCTCATGTAGATTAGATCTATGTATGTCTCTCTTAGGGTCCTCATTGTTGTCTAGCTTCTCTGGGATTGTGATTTGTAGGCTGGTTTTCTTTGCTTTATGTTTAAAAACCACTTCTGAGTGAGTACATATGATATATATCTTTCAGGGTCTGGGTTACCTCACTCAATATGATGTTTTCTATCTCCATCCATTTGCCTGGAAATTTTAAGATGTCATTTTTTTTTCTGCTGTGTTGTACTCCATTGTGTAAATGTACCACATTTTCCTTATCCATGTTGTCTTAATTGTTGCAGGAAGACCCACTCTAAGTGTGCAGTGCCTTCTGGTAGCAGCTCAGATAAAGCGACATGGAAGAAGGAATGCTTTTGCTTTGTGCCTGCTTGCCCTCTTTCTGCAGACAAGTGTATCTACTCTGCCCTTGTCAGTGTTGATTTCTTCACTGACATTAGGACTTCAGTGTGAACTGAAGACAGGTGGCTCTAAGGGGATTTCTGGTTCTTTGACACCAGAATGGCACACCGAGGCACTCAGCCTCCTAGACTGAGCAACTTCTGGGTTTTTGGCCTCTATAGTATGAGACAGCTGTTGTAGGGCTATTCTGACCATAGTGTAAGCCAGTCTAATACCCCTCCCTTTAGTATCTACTCACTGTATCTGTTCTATTCCTCCAGAGAACCCTAATGCAGACACTAATTCTGTTATAGGTTTCTCACCTAAGACCCAATTTCCTCATCAAGGTTCCACCTCTTAATAAACATGGGATAAGGGCTTCTGGTTTAAATAGGCATTTGGGAGTCTATAATACACCCACCCCATTTCTGTGAACCACACCATTCTATGAGAAAAGTAGGGGAGTCAATGATAAGGTTTCCCCCCAAAATTTATGAAAAGATTATGTTTATTTTCTTTGCAAGTCAATCTGAGGCCTGTTTGCATGAAGCCAGTACTGGGAATCCCTAGTATGTGTCTATACTGGCCACATGGTAGAAAATTAAACAGACTCCTGTATGATCCACACACCATTCTCAGTGACTATTTCTTTTCACCAATGTGGGAGATTCAACATTCCTGTTTGTTTGCTTGTTTATTTATTTATATTTGGGGATAATGTCTTCTGTATCCCAGGCTTGTCTCAAACTCACTAGGTAGCTAAAATCACCTTGAATTACTAATCCTCCTGCTTCTAACCCCCAAGCTCTGGGGTTATAGGTGTGCATTGCCATACCTGACTGAGATTCAGTAATTATTAATGCAATTTTGGATAATTCTGTTTCCTCTTTATTGCCTTAAATTTGATATTACATAGTTTTGCTTAGTTTGAGAGATTCTTCTTTCAGAGCACCGATCACTTTATCCAGGATAATCTCCCCCCTCAACCTGGGCCTTATATTGTTTTTACTTGTATTCTTGGTAGTTTTTCTCTGTTACTTTATGTAGGATTTTATTCTTGTCCTTTATATAATTAGAATTTAAAGCACAATTTAATTTATTTTCCTTGCTTTTGGCTTACTAATGAAGTAATTTTTGTTTTATAATATTGTCTCCAAACATGACTTTTACTGTGTGTCTTATTAGAATTGATATATACTATTTCTCATCTAATAATGTATAATTTCAGTGTGGATTTCTTCATTGGCTCAAGAGTTATTATTTAAGACAGTAAAAGTCCTTGTTTTATTATGGCTTTTTACTTTTTACTCTCCATGTGGCCATTTATTCTTGATTTTATTTTATTGAATGATAGGGACAACAGCAAATGCATTTCTGAATGGGATAGTTTATTGACTAAATATCAGATACATGTTTTGTAAATGCTCCACAAAGTTTTTAATAAAACATTTATTTCTCTCAAAGGCATTTGCAATTGTTCCCGTTCCTATACTACTCAAAACCAATTTATTACCAAATTGTGTCAAACATCAGGAGAAAATATTTTATCAGCATCGTTTCAAAAGCTCTGACTCCCAGCTTCCTCTCAGCAGCCACATGTTCCCCTTGGTCCAGTAGTATTGCTCTCTCGGATCCTCTCAAACTCTTGTCCCTTTCTGATCAATTGGTGCTTGTTGTCTAGGTGATTTAAGGAAGCTAAGAGAGCCTGTGTTTCTTCTCCATATCGTAGGATGTTCTCCATTTATTTCTACCCCTAAGACAGAAACAATGCCTGGATGCACCACACTGTTGGGGACCCATCTTTCTCCCTCATGAGACCACAAGTTCCTTTCTCTCTTTTTAAGGAGAGCTTTTTCCAGACCACCTGATGGAAAGGGAATCTGTGCTTCCCACAATATAGTCTCAGTGGCTCCCTTGTACTTTCCGCTTATAAACCTTGGTGCACTTTAGAAGTGCACTACACTTGTAAATGCAAGTTCAAAGACCATTTGTCCACTAAACCAAAATCTCAGCAAATGTAGAAACTTTGTTTAAGGCCTGCAGAAAAACTATTGCTTAGCATGTTTTCAAAGGACCATAATCTCCCAAAAATATGTTAAAAGGAAGAGTGACTTTGGCAGAGCACAGGGTATGAAATGCTTCCCCATATTAAGCATTAGTAGTTTCAGTATTAGCCACACAAAGCCTTGTGTGTTTGTTCTTCTTCATTGGTCAAGTGTGGAGCAACAAGTACGAAAGTTTCTACCACAATTAAGTTTCTGTCAATTTTCTTTCAGAATCCTGTCGTATTTGGCTTTATAGATGCCAATGCAATGCTGTTCATAGCATAAATGGGTCTTTTTGACTTTTATACTTTGGGATGATTTGAGACTTTTTTCCTTGTGACTAATGGAATCCGATGTAAGCTTACAGGAGTGGACCATGAAGGAAGGAATATAAAGGATTTCAGGGACATTTATAGAACTCAAGAACAGGAGAACAATAAGTCCTAACGTGTGTGTGTGTGTGTGTGTGTGTGTGTGTATGTGTTCACATTTGTTTTATTTTAAGTCTATGCAAGTGCTTGCATATAAACAATAGATGTAGATTCTCCATCACGCTCTCATTGATCATGTGGGTTAGATCCTTCCCACATCATAAACTGAAGCCTGATGAATGACTATTCCAAGGTGGCTTTGATGTCCCTACTATGTGTTGTGTGAGTCTGGTGAAGCAGAATTTTTGTGGATTGGTCCTCTGTACCCTTGATTTTCATCTGAGTTCTAGAAGTCAGTGAAACAAGGACAAATTAGCCAGTTACAATGTTCCTGGCTACTACGCCTGGCTTTTGACAAGATTCTGTCATTGCCAGTTGTTGAACCAAGACAGAATCAAAGCAGTGGACTCTTGTTGGCAAACAACCCAACAGAGTGGGATGTGATGGTGATATGAGGAGGAGAATCAGTCCAAAGAAATACAGGAATGTGTCAGCAGAACAGCAGGCAGGGTCTCAGCTACTGCAAAGTTTGAACACTTAAAAAGGTCACTAAAACAATAGTGATCATTAAAATTATGATGTTGAAAAATTTTGGTCCTTAATAAGCTAACACCCTTTTATAAGGCCACAGCCTGACTTGAAGCCACATCTTCAGTGGGGTCAAAGTGTTGAGATGGTTTGGAAGAGCTGTCACTGCTTGATGAGCTTAGGAAGGCTGATTACCTTCTAACACTGTGTACTAAAACCAACAGTCCTTTCTCCAAGCTATAGATATAGATTATGTGACACCAGGGTTTGGAAAGAATATGGAAGGAAGTATTTTATCCATCATCTAACTGGGCTTAGTGGCACCAACAACCAATTACTGTATTTCCTAAGAACTCGCTGATGTATGCTGGGCCTATAACTGGAGAAACCAGTCTCATGTATGAGCAGAAAATAATTATTTATGAAGTAAATAAATATTGTAAAAAAAATTTCCTCACTGAACTGCCCAGCAGTCTGTCTTTAGTTGATTCCAGATATAATCAGTTGGCAATGAAGAATAACCAGCGTATCTATCTTGCAACTATTACTGTGGCTTCTAGTTAATTCTGTAATTTGTCATCTCCCAACATTGTTAGCTGACCATACTTAGACAGAATTATAAACTTTTAAGAAATATTCCATTTAATTGGATGGAGTATAAAAATTGTCTGAAGTGAAGTAACCCATATCTCAATGGATAAATATCTTATGAATTCTTCTGTATGTGGATGGTTGCTTTTAAATTTTTGATAGACATCCTGAAATCCATAGAACCACAGAGATTAGGTATAGAGTGAGGGACTAGAGAGGGGAGAAGGACACAACAAGAAAGAGAACATAGAATATATAGTTATGGAGAGCTAGTAGTGGCTTTTGGTAGGAAGATGGCATTTCTTTATACTTTGATAGAATTTCTTTAAACTTTGGCTTTATTAATATTTTAGTCTAGATAATTCTTTTCTTGTAGGGACTGTCTAGAGCACTTGAATGCATTTATTAACTGTCCTAGACTCAATTTCTTATGTTCTAGAAGCATCTCTAGTTCCCTTTTAATATAATGACTTGCTTTCCTTTCAAAACTTTTTCATTTGTCAAAAGTATGTTCAACATGTGTTAGACAGGCTGACTCACTTATAGATCCTGTCTAAAGTTTTCTGGCCCATTGATGCCAATCTTTCAGTACAATAAACCATTCCTGCACCTTGACTCCTACACCTATATCTGAACTCCAACTATAGCATCTGTATGGTCCTCTTCCTACAATTAATTAATTAGTCAAACATCTGTATCTGATGTATATTCAACCAACCCAAGATAAACAATATTTGAAAACAGCTGCACCAGTACTGTTGCATTTGTACAGACATTTTTTTCTTGGCTGTTATTCTGTCAACAATTACATATAAGACCCACATATTATTAGTTATCCAGAGCTTACAGGTGTGTAGGTTCTAGGCCATTACTCTGCCACTGTATATACTGTGTATATGGGACCAAAAACATGGATAGCTGTTGCTATCTGTGGGGCATCCTGGAACCAATGGGTATGAAGGGAGAGTGATGGGTATGAATGATAGAGCACATTTCTATCCTTTATCTGGACATAGCACTCAGTGTAATATTTGAAGCTTTTGACCATAGTAACTGTATTATCTGAATTATATGATCATGCTCTTCTCATACAAACCTTGCTGTTATCTTTCATCAAAAGTTGAGAAGGGCAGGGGTACTGTGTTCCATTTACAGCCAAGGTTTTTCCTAGTGGATTTTCTATTATGTTCTCTTTAGCTTGCTATCACACACACACACACACACACACACACATTTTGACTTGCAATTTTTTCTTTCTCTAGTGTCAGTCATCACTGGTCACTTTTCCATGTATTCTGCAAAGTGGAAAGTGTAACAGAACACAAAGTAGCTCAAGGTCACTTGGCTGATGCGAGGGAAAGCCAGTGCTCATCTGTGGCCAGCAAACCTGCACTTCCCACTCTGTCTGTCTAACAGATGGTCTATTGGAGAGGACAACGGAGACAAAAAATAGACCTTAAGTGGCTTATTAAGAGGCATTTAGGAAAAGAAAACACATTTCACAATGTCAGATAATGATGTAAATTTGGTACCTTGCAGTTATGTAAAACTTTTGGAAAAAATTTATCTGTGTGGTTGTCAGATAAATGGTTCCTTATGGCCAGCTCTCCTTCTGATGCCGTGGCGATGAGCCTTCAACTGTGACATTATTTCTGCGGTGCTTCCCCAAATTATTCCTCTCTTTTTGATATACAGCCATCAGTTGTATCACTGGGTGTGTGTTGTTCTATGGACTGTAACCCAACAGAGGCATTTGTTTCTCACTTAAATGCCATACAAGCATAGAGGAGCAAAACGAGAACAACTGTAGTAGTGCAGGGGGGCTCACAGCTCCGCCCACCCCTGCTAGCCAGCCTTCCATTCTTCTTCTTTTCCATCTTCTCTCTGTCTTTGTCTTTCATTCACCACACCCTCAATGTAGCCCAGAAAAGGGAGTGAGCAGATCCCTTACCTCCACACTCTAAAAAAGATAAAATGTCTTTTGAGACAGGATCTCACTATGTGGCCTTGTCTATCTTGGAATGAAATTCTCTAAGTAGATGAGGCTGGCCTGGAACTCATAGAAATCTGCCTGGTTTTGCTTCCCAAGTTCTGGGATTAAGGGGTAAATACATCACTATGCCTGGACTATAAAATAAATCTTAAAGACAAAGTGAACCAAAAACTACTATTTTTTTAAACATGTAAACTCAGTTGGCAATGAGCTTAAAGGAATTAATAGATGCATTTGATGTATATTGTGTGTATGTGTGGATGTACACATGCGTGTGATTATGTATATGTACATTATAAAGATGCAGAACCCATAGGACATCCTATTGGTCCTCAGATGTTTTCTTCTTTTTGTCTCAAGGAGGATCTCTCATTGACTTAGAGCACAACCAGCCAGGCCAAGAGCTTTCAGGGATCCATTTGATCTGCTTCATATTTCCCTATTACTGGACTATAGGTGAGTGCCACCACAATCGCTTTTAATGTTCATCCTTGGAATTTAATCTCAGGTTGTCATGGTAGCTAAGCAAACACTTAATAGCCTGAGCCATCTTCCCAGTTCTGAACTTTCTTTTGGATGAAGTTCATAATTTATCAAGAACATGTTTTGGATAGGGAGTTAGAAAGAGTATGAATGTCTCATGCCATAATTTAGACAACAGTACATGGCAAAAGAAGATTAAGTGAAGACCTAGGAGTTTCATTTACCCAGTTGCAGAGCCCTTGGTCTTCTGAGGGATAGCACATAAATTCTTTGCATCTCAGGATGGTAAGCAAGAAAAAGTAATACTTCTACTTTTGGTTCTAGTTAAAGTTCCCCCTGCATATATCAGAGCCTCTGAGATGGGGTAATATAGACTTAACTAGACACCCATCCTAGACCCTTCATAAACTGTTTCTATGGTGTTAGCATGCAAGTGTATTTTGTGTGTGTGGTAGTTTAAATGTGATTGTCTCCAATAAGCTAATAGGGAGTGACACTATTCGGAGATGTAGCTTTGTTGGAGTAGGTATGGCCTTATTGGAGGAAGTTTGTCACTGTCGAGGTCTCATGTATGCTCACGCCGTGACCAGTGTCTCAGTTCACTTCCTGTTGCTTTCAAATCAAGATATAGAATTCTCAACTCCAGCACTATATCTGCTTCCATGTTGCTGTATTCCACCATGATGATAATGGAGTAAACCTCTGAACTATAAGTCACCTCAATTAAATATTTTCCATTAGAAGAGTTGCCAAGGTCATGGTGTCTCTTTACAGTAATAGAAAGCCCAACTAAGATAGCTGTGTATCTTGGATCTAGCAACCAAAATTTTGTTTGCTAAATCATCACACGAAAATAAGAAACGAGAATTAGAAACTACTCCATTATTCTGATACTCTCTGTGTGCATTTAGCTTTCTCTTTATTTATCATAATGTGAAAAGAAATATTATTACTTGCCAGTGGATAGAGTCCACAATATTTTATTGCCAGTGCTGTTACTCTCAACATCTGCATGTGTAATTAAAGAGACGAAGCACATTGGTTATAGTTCTTCATATACGAGATGGATGGAAGGAGAAGAATTATCTTTGCAGCCCATGAGATGACGTTTGCTAATGGCTTAGAAAATAAAATAGGATTAGAAATGAAAATAAGCTATAAACTTTATTCTAGTCTTTGGTTTATTAAATTATCATGGGAAAATATATGCCAAACAAACAATTTTATGGCTTTCTGAGCTCACGGAAAGTTAAAATTGAACTTACAAACAGGTTAAAAATCTTCATGATGTTCACATACCTAGACACACATACACGTTCAATAACCATTGTACATTGCTTTAGTTAGGGATTTATAGATCAATACAAAAGAATCCACAGAGAAATAAAAGCACTTTTCCAAGGTCACATAGAATTGCTGCTAACCTTGAATCTTCTCATTCCTCATACTATCATTTTGTTTATCCCATTAGACTTGCGACAAAAATAAGAGGAAAGGAAGGAGGAGGAGAAAGGAAGAAGTGAGGAGAAGGGAAGGGGAAAAAAGAGAAAAGAGGAGAGGAGATGGGAGGAGGGGAGACCCCAAGGCATCCAGGGAGAAGAGTAGAAGACTAGAAAGCCGATGTCCTTTCAAGGATCCAGTTAAGTTCTGCTGGGATCTTCCAGTAAAATGGCCTCAGAGGTAAAATGAAGCTCAAGACTTTTTCTGGCCTGGCCTGAGCTTAGAAGTAGATGCAGCGATTATGGTTTAGAGGGTTGGACTCTGATTGATGTTTACCAACCTTAGGTCATCTCTGCCTGGTGTTCTAGGGAAGATGCTGAGGACCAACAGAGACACCATATGGAGTTAGATAGGTTCTATTTTTTTTTTCTGAAAAATTCTTTTGCTGACACAAGGAAGAAACTCCTTCTATCTTATGCTTCCAAGGAGGATCCAGGCACATGGCCTTGGCATGTTCTCATGGATCTGAACCCCCGCTTAAGGACCTGGGTCACTCTTACTCTTTTCACCACATACCACATGTTGCAACTACAAAAGTTCCAACAGGTAAACTTCTGCCAAATGATTTTCTTGAGTTCTATCCACTTGCTATGAGCTCCCTAACCTTCTTTCCTTAGCTATTTACCTTGTATGCTCCTGTGCTCACACAATGCCTTCATCTGAGAACCCTTGCTTGTGTTAAACAAAGTCCTTCACATAGCAAGACATAACTCTGTAGTATGTACATCCAATCCTGAGAAAACCCACTATGGACCTGTTGTTGATAATTTAAGGCCAACTCTGTCTCAAAGATCATTTGACAATATTTGTTAAGTACATGTATTCTCCCATACCGGAGACTAAGGCAACAACATATAAAAATAGAAAGATGGCATGTGCATTAACATCACATACTACTTTTGCAGAGAATCTTAGTTCAGTTTCCAGGACCTATGTCAGACAGCCCACAACATCTTGTAACAACAGCTTCATGAGATGTGACACTCTCTTCGGGCACTGTGGGCACATGCATTCATGTGCACATACTTTGCCACACACATACATATATATATAATTAAAAACAAAATGAATCTTTTAAAAATTAGGAAAAGTAGTATAACTTTTAAGAAGTATTTTGTGAACTCTTCATCCATGAGCACTGCATCTATATCATTCCTTCTCCTTCCCTCCAACTCCTCCTGTCTGCCCCTCCATCCTAAATTCATGACTTACTTTTTTATTATTACACACACACATACACACACACAAACACACATACACAGAGTCATTAAGTTTATTATTTATTGTTCATACATGCATATGTCCAGAACTGATTGCTTGTGATTGGACAGGCAATATAGGAGCTTATCCCTGGAGGAAACTGATCCTTTCTCTCTCAGTAGCCGTTGACATGTAACTCTTCATCTAGGGACAAGGCTATCTGGAATTTCCTCTTTCTACACTGTCAGGTGTTATGTTCATCTTGTTCTTCAGGCAACATTGTTGTTGGGATTTCACATGGGACATCACTTAGCAGCAGGTATCCTTGTCCTCTGGATCTTGCAATTTTCAGCATCCGCTCCAGTTTCTTGCAGAAGAAAGAATGGAAAGCAAAGACAGAGACCGTACTGGGAACCCCCAATGCAGATATAGCAAGGAGAAGGCTTTCCTTACAAGGGCAGCTAGTGAGTAGCATCTTCTAAGGAACACAGTGAACTCTCCTCTGCATCTTTGCCAGTGTTATGAGGTAACACAGCCTACATGGGGAAGAGGGACACTATATTCTGAGTACGGCTGTCACACCACAGCTGTTCCTGCCATCTGTTCTGCCTTTGATTCATATTGTTTGCCATTTCCCTTGTGCCTTTTTTTTGGTACGTTGCTGTCCAGTGCTCATTTTTAAGTGACTTCTCTGAGGCCAGGGGATTGACAGTCATAACAGCATGTTTTCAATTCTATTTTACCTGGAGAGTTTCCCTTTCAGAAAAACAAACCCAGGCAATACATCAACAGCCCATGTGGGCCCTGGAAAATTCAATCCAAGAAGCTGATCAAGATTTTTGTGAACTTTTGGTTTTGATGTCCTGCTTAAGTTACTCAAAGCTGCTAGAGGGGATGTATTTGACTTAAATATATGAGGGATGGAGATGTGGTTTACCTGGCACATGGGCTTCAAGTCACAGCCAGCAATTGGCTAGCTTCTGTCAGATCAGTCAATTCTACCTTTGATGCCTCTGTTGGTTACAGTCTAATGATTTGTTTAATTGAAGATTTCTGTCTTTCTCTAGACCTTGTCTTTTTCAGATCAAAAGGAGATTTTAAAATTAGATACATTTATTCATTCAAAAGCCCTTGTTCCTTCTCCAGGCTAACACTACATTGGCCTGGAGCCATTGTGAAGAACAAAGGACTTTACTCTTTGAGAGAATGGATGTTATCTCATTGGATTTTTCTTATTTCCTAAAATAAACAAACACCAAAAAAAATCTTCATGCATTGTTTAATTGACACGGGAAGTGCAAAGACTCATTCGAACAAAACAATGAAGAAGCAGAGGAAATGAAAGGGAAAGACAAACTCGGAGGAGACGTGGAATCTTACAACAGAAGACTGTCAACAGTAGAACAGACAGTATTTGCCACAAAGGAGAGCATCTGGAGATTTCATAGGAAGGTGTTTTGAAACATTTCCACCACCGTCTATTTGTGTTGCTTCGTCTCTTCTTGTGAAAAACATTTTCTGCGTCCAAAACAACTTCTGTTATAGACAACTACCCTGATGGCTGAAGACAAGAAGGAGCTCTTGACAAGCAAGACCATTTCCTTTTGCATGCTAACAGCAACACTTGCAAATGACATCTGCTAGCATTCTCTGTGCTTTGTGTGTACAGTGCTTTCTTTAAACTGTAACAATTGTAAAAGCCAGGATGACGAATGTGTTGTTGCTCTTATTTAATAGGTGAGGCTATTCAAATTCAGAGAATTGAGAAACATGTGAAAAACTACCTAGAAAAGCAGTGAGGGGCATTTTTGTTCTGGGCTGGTCTGACTCAAGAGGCATGTACTGAAGAACAGATTACCTTATGTATTCATTCTGAAGGACGACTCTGGCTATCATGGATACCGTTCACAGATTATTCCTTTTTCTCTCTTCACGATAATCTATTAGGTTATATCTCAGGATTCCTTTGTGGAGCAGAGGAGACACAGCCAGCTCAGTCTAGGACTGTGTAGTATGAAATGATCGACAACATGCTTGTGTAGCTTTTCCAAACTATGTCTACTCACTCCATTTAGGGCACAAGGACAGAGCAAGAAATGATTCCCCAAAAAGCAACTTGCCAAACCAATAAGCATGAGTGGTCACTCACAGACGACTCATGGGCAGCTGCAGCACTGAAATCCCACTTTGGCCTGGGCACCCAAGCTGCATCTCTGGAGGGCTCTACACACCTACAGGCAGCTCTACAGGTTGGAGAGTCTCCTCTCCCAAACAATTTCTTCTAAAGCCATGGGGAGCAGGTTGAAGCTTTTTCCACATTTCCCTCCACAAGGATTGCTCCAATCCAGAGGAAATCATTGCACAACAACATGAGAGCTTCTAGAATTTTTTCCAAATGGGTAGCTTTCAAGATGGTGGCAACACTCTTAGCCTGGGCTCTGGGTGAATATGAAGAACAAAATTCCTAATGGCCCAGTAGGGTTTTAGAGTAAAAACAAGACACAGATGGTTTTTACTTTTAATCCTTCAAATTGTTAGGAGTTATTGCTACTTTGTCATCCATGATTCCTGGCTACTACAGATTCTAAGCTGTGGTCCTTCAAGAAGTGTTACACAGATGCTATGGCGATTTGAGTAGAAATGGTCCCCATAGGCTCTTGTGTTTGAATGCTTGGCCAACAGGGAGCAACACCATTAGGAGGGCTGGCCTTGTTGGAGTAGGTGTGGCCTGTTGGAGTAGGTATGTCAATGTAGAGGTGGGCTTTGAGGTTTCCTATGCTCAAGCTATGTCTAGTGTAGGGCACAGCTCACTTCCTGTTCACTGTGGATCAGGATGTAGGACTCTCAAATACTTCTCTAGCACCATGTCTGCCTGCATTGTGCCCCCCATGATGATAATGGGCTAAACCTTTGAAACTGTAAGACATCCCTAATTAAATGTTTTCTTTTGTAAGATTTGCTTTGATTACACTGTGTCTTCACAGCAATAGAAACCCTGACTGAGACAGGTGTATATCCTCCTCATGTGTTCTCTCCTCACACTGTTGTCCTAGCTGAAATTGGTGAAAGGGCTCATTGAGGGTACACTTTAGAGTCTTCCTCGAGACAATGAAGTAGGTAAATTGGAAATGGCATTGTGAAGTGAGCTTTATATAAATGTTGAATAGACAAGGTATATTTTTCCAAACACTATCAAAAAAATCTGTGGTACTTATCAAAAATGTGACTTTGATTGTATTGAGGCAGAGGTCAGAAAATTCTATTTCTTTGTGATCTTTGGAACCCTAAATTACCATTCCTAGGAAGGCTGTTGTTAAATGCCAATAACTGAGAATGTTCAAGGGCACTGTTCCTAAATTATAGCATACAGGCTCACTGGAGCAACTGCTATAGATCCAGAGGCCTGGATCCCACCCTTAGAGAGTCCAACGTACTATCTGTTAGGAGTCCAGGGAGACCTTTTCAAAGAACAGAAGCTGAAACCTTAATCCTGGAATCCTCTTTGGAGACTGAAGACCACAGTTAAGATACCCTTGCTAACTCTCACCATAAGCTCACACCCTGAGTTCCTTGGGTGAGTCTGGTTGGCTGTGACAGTTCTTTGTCTCATAGTTATGACAGGAATTTCTTGAGGGATACCAGCGAGGCCAGGCTGGGGGTGCTGGGCAGAGAAGAGAGGGCAAAGAGGACAAAATCCACTCACCTGCTGCTTGGCAGAGCCCAGTGAGTAGACTGTTCAGGCTTCGTGTAGAGTCTTTTATCTTCACGCTGTCAGGAGCACACAAACACAGCCCATGCATATTTAGCAGTGTTTTACATCAAACAAGTAATTTATTGCTTTGAAAGCAGAGGAATGTGTTTGATTTACTCATATTTTTTCCTCCTTTTACACGAAGACAAAGACAAAACAGCCCCGGAGTTTGTAAGACCATCCAGTACCATCCAGTACCAAACAGAATTTGTCCGAACTCCACTCCAAGGTCACATTGCATCAAGGACAGGTCTCCTACTTACCCATTTGCTCAGTGTTCAAACATTGTTCCTACCACCGAGGTCTTTATTTAGAGGACCCCATGAAATTGTGGTGCCAACACAGAGGCTGTCCTTGAAAGCCTTAGCTTCCTTGTTAAAGCTTTCTGCCCCTACTTATTTATTCATTTCATTCACTCAGCTCTCTCTCTCTCTCTCTCTCTCTCTCTCTCTCTCTCTCTCTCTCTCTCTCTCTCACGCACGCACTCTTTCTGTTTTTGTTTTTTTTTGAATTCACATCCCAATTAAATGTATCCAGAAACTCACAATTGCATGAGCCCACCGGTGAGTTTAACGTGTTTGTAGAGGTGTGGGATGGATAGGGTGTGGGTCATCCTATCTTTTGTTGCTGAGTCATTGGCTGGTTTAGGGATTGTTACACAATTACACTCAAATTGTCTGTATTCCGTGTCATGTTGTCCTAGGTATAGGACTACCTGGTTTCTCTAATTTTTACAAAGCTGAATGACCCAAAATGAATAATCACAAAATTTCTCACAAACTACATAAACATGAATGGAAAAGTTCCAAAGTAGATATGTCTTTAAAAGTCAAGTGTGGCCCACCCATCATTCAAGCTTTATCCTCTATCCATGAACTCTCAACCAAATGTTTGCCTTCATAAGATCCATTCAATGATGACCCTTCTTTTCTTATATTGATTTTGTTAGCTATCTGTTGCTACAATGAGAATTCTAACAAACACACCAGATCTACACAGTTGAAGAAGGTCAGAGGTGAGAGCACATACACTTGTTCAAAGGAGTTTTGGGGTATTCGTCAGCTTTCTTCTCTTCCCCCTTACACAGAGTTATACAACTCTCCAGTTCTCTCTCACTGAGAGGATTGCATTCATCTTATCCATCTTTGGGCTGTGGGCACTCAATCCACCATAGTTATAATTGTTTAGTTTGCTGTGGTATTCTTTAGCGGTGTCTTCCTCTGCACACATCTACCTCCACATAATTTCATTTGTGCTATCCCATCTGCACCAGTGACTACTCTCCTTTTTCCTTCTAGAACTCCCAGCCACTCTCTGAGGCTCAGTTCAGGTGTTACTCCCAACTGTCAGATTTGGAGAGCTGTTCTACTTGTTCTGTGCACACTCCTCATGTAAGTCTCCCTCGGCCTGGCCCATGTCCTATTAAAACCACTCCTATTGCTTTCTTGTTTCTTCCTTTGCAGTTGTTCTTTTTGCTGACTTGAGTTCCCCAGTGTAAAGCAAGAGAGATGAAGTGTTCAATATTTGTTGAGGCAAATGAGCTACATGATTATAAGGAAATATTTTCTTGGGAAATTGGAAGGAGAGCTTTAAACTGTCTGTAAATACAGTTATTTAAAAATAATTTTTCCTTGTCCTAATAAAATTACCATTCTCATTAAAAATTAAACAGAAGAAAGTATGAAACATGAAAAAATAGTGTACAGCTAATGATTCAGGAAAATAAAGGTGAAGGCTGATATTAAAGAAAGCCCCTCCTGCCTTTCTGCCCCTATTCCAGACAGATGGAAGCAATTGGCAAAACTTGGAGCTAATGTATAATACAAGGTATTATTTAATTTTGCTTAGATTTATATATTTTATTTTATTCGTGCAAGTGTTTTGCCTGCGTATATGAATGCGCACCATGTACATGCCTGGTGACTGAGGAAGCCAGAACAGGGTTTTGGGTTCCCTTGAATTGAAGTTACTGGTGGTTTTAGGCCGAGGAATTGATCACAGGCCCTCTGTAAGAGCAACAAATGTTCTAAACAATTGAACCATTTCTCCATCCCAAATTTTGCATTTTAATTCCAATTGATTTTTTTTTCCAAAAGGAAAAGAAAACTGAAACAGAAGGAATGACTGAATTTTGTATAAACATTTATTCTCTCTAAGCATTCTTGTCTCTAAAAGGTTCTTCCACACTGCAGACAAGAGCATGAGGAGTGTGAAAATTTAGAAACAACATGCTCTTTTTTATGGATTCAGTTTTATATAATAAAGCTCCCTGCTAAGATGGAATAGGAAATCAGCCTTCTCATTTTTGTTTCTTCCACCTCCAGGGTGTTGTTCACATTTTAATTTTATCTAATGTCATAATATTTGTATATTTTTCAAATGCAACAGCCTAACCAGCCTACCCTCTGCTATCAAACACTTTGTATTTTTGTTGTTGTTAACGTGTGTTCTTTCACTCTTAGAGGTTCTTTATTGCAAAGAAAATACTTCTTATATGTGATTCACAAAGACTTCTTATTCCATCTGATAGGTTCTTGATATTAACTCCTCAATAATTCCATCCTCCTTTTCGTCTTCCTTGTGATCTTATGTAGTGCAGGGTGGCCAGAGATGACACTGAATTCTCACCGTCCTGCCTCTGCTCCCTCAGGTGTGCAGCAACACAACTGTTTTATGCAGCTCATGTGGTCCTGGAGAGCCAACTCAGGGCTGTGTGCCCAGCAAGCAAGCACTCTATTAAATGAGCTGCTTCTCCAATGGCATTCTCTTCAGTGGTATTTCCTCTCCATTATTTTGTCTTTATGCTTTTTCTTCCATATCCACTGCATGAAACTCTATAAGCCAGGAAATGTGTTTTGTAATGAAGACTATGTGCTTTATGTCTTCACAAGTTTTGTTGCAGTAACTGTGTAACATTGAATCTGGGTTAGATGTGGGAAATCTATAGGATTACATGAAGAGAGAATGTCAATGAATAGAAGACTGACCACACTATTTGTTCTTTTCAGACTACACACACAAGTAGGAAACCCAATGTGATCTTGGTTATGAGGTTTAACTTCTTAGCATCTCTATTTTCTCATTGATAATGTGGATTTGGTAATATTAAACTGTTATCAAGGAAAAATGAATACAATTTGATGTGTGACTGACACAAGTGGGCCCTCAATATATTAAAACAAGTGTGATTTATCTATATATACTTGCACAAGAAACTAACTTGGTCCTTCTAAAACAAAGGTTAGTATGGTAAAGCATGGTCGAGACTGGTAAGGTAGTTAATCTTGAGGTAAGTTAAGTTACTTAGAGGTGTAGACCTTTGTAGCTAAATAATGTAGATAGAAAATTAACATCTCAAACTACTGAAAAGTACCAGTTATAGTAGTGATAAAAATGTGAAAATATTCTTTTAAAAATCTGAAGTTCAATAGAACTATTTCCATTAAAACCTTTTTGTTTTGAGACATGTCATGATTGGGGAAGCAAAAGAACTTCAGATTTAGGCAAAGTTTAAGTCTGCATCTCACATTGGTCATTGGATCATGGTTTTTCTGAATGTGCCTATGTGATTTAGCCTTTATGTATGGCATTTTCTGCAGTTGGAAGTACATGAAAGACTAAATCCAACTTTACAAGACTAAATCAAAACACTTCTGAATAGCTTCATAGTGCTGTTCTCTTGTAGGCTAGTTAAGAGTCTCATCTTCTCACCTCTCTTTTCATTTGTTTCATTTGCATTCCAACTCTCTAGAGCTGGATGTCTTTCTCCTAACTAGAGTTTTTGCATGCTCTGTGCTTTGGTGGAAGACGTGGTTCAAGTGGAGACTGGAGATTACACAATGGGTTTGCCCTCCTGTGTCCCTGCCATCTTCAGAGCTTCCTTGAGCTGTAGCCATCTCTTTATCTTAGGACCCAGGTTAAATACAGATAGGGGAACCTGAGCCTAAGACACAGTGAAGACTCAAACTTAGCTCAGAGCTCAGAGCTGTGTTTAAATTAGTTGTCCACTAGGAGGAAGAATGCTCCAGGGAAGCTTGTTATACTGTGCTATTGGGGGCGTGTACGGCTGGTACTCTGACTTGCAGCATATGCTCAGTATACATAGATACAATATTTTCAAGACTGTCAGTAGAATTGTTACGATCAGTCTTGAAAAAGTTGGTATCGAATTAGGAAAACAATATCAAAGTGAGAACATCTTTTAAAAGAATAGGCAGAGGAGCAGACAGCATGGGCACTCTGAGTAGATTATGAATGGTGGGTGTGGCTTTTCACATTTCCCTTATTCCCAGGGACAGTTAAGTTATTTTAATAGAACTTTACAAACATGCTTTTGAAGACTGATAATAAAATACAAGTAAATCGGTATGGTTGCTGTGTGACCGCCAACCCAAAGTACAAGCGAAAATAAGAGAATATTATATAATGTTGTAGTTAGTGTTCTAATTACTGTGAAGAGACACTATGAACACAGTGACTCTTATAAAGAAAAACATTTTTAATTGATTTTTATTGAGCTCTACATTTTTCTCTGCTTCCCTCCCTGCCTCTCACCTCCCCTTCAACCCTCTCCCAAGGTCCCCATGCTCCCAATTTACTCAGGAGAGCTTGTCTTTTTCTACTTTCTTGTAGATTATATCTATGTATGTCTCTCTTAGAGTCCTCATTGTTGTCTAGGTTGTCTCAGATTGTGCTTTGTGGGCTGGTCTTCTTTGCTTTATGTTTAAAAACACTTATGAGTGAGTACATGTGATAATTATCTTTCTAGGTCTGGGTCACCTCACGCAAAATGATGTTTTCTAGCTCCATCCATTTGCCTGCAAAGTTCAAGATGTGTGTGTGTGTGTGTGTGTTTTCTGTGTAGTACTCCATTGTGTAAATGTACCACATTTTCCTTACCAATTCTTCGGTGGAGGGGCATTTAGGTTGTTTCTAGGTTCTGGCCATGACAAACAATGCTGCTATGAATACAGTTGAGCACATGTCCTTGTGGCACGATTGAGTATCCTTTGGATATATACCCAAAAGTGGTATTACTGGGTCTTGAGAAAAGTTGTTTCTTAATTTTCTGAGAAATCGTCCATACTGACATCCAAAGGGGCTGTGCCAGTTTGCATTCCCACCAGAAAAA